>NC_022030.1:42652711-42657817 GCF_000317375.1 Microtus ochrogaster
CACAACCATCTGTAATGAGGTCTGGTGCCCTCTTCTAACTTACAGATATAGACACAGACAGAATATTGTATACATAATAAATAAATAAGTATTTAAAATTTAAAAAAAAAAACATGCACACACAAAACACACATATATGCAGACGCACACACAAACACACCACATAAGTCAGAATACAATCCTTCGGAGTACAATGCTATTTAGCATGACTGTCAGCACAGGTTCAAATCACAGACAGGTCCTCTCATATTGCTAATTTCACAGACAGAGGTTACATCCAAATGAGGTCAAGAACTGTGAAACTTTATACCTCTTATAGGACAATCTTGAGTCCATTAGAAATGTCAGTTTATGTAAAAAAATGTCTTTACATAATAAGCAGTTTGGGTTTTCCCAAATTTTATGGACCTAATAATTGATGTTTTTAAGCACCCATAGTTTACATTTGCAAATTGAGTTTCTTATGAGATATATATTTTAAGTATATCAAATTTAAATATACATACATAGTTATACATACATGTTTAAGTATAGTAAGTTATGAAATGTCCAATGGGAATATTCTGGGAAAGTTTTCAAATTATAGCTTGAGAAAAATATATTAAGTACAAATTAGATATTTAGAAATATGGCTGGATCTTCTGATAAACACCATCGGTGATGATAATATGAATATACTAAAAGCACATTTACTGTGGTGCACACTGATGCCATTCTAGATTTGAAGAACCACAATACAATAATTTATAACATTATGGAAGACCTTAAACTTCATCTTCTGAATTTTCTTAAGGTCATCTTAAACTGAAACAAAGTATTTCAAAGCTCACTGCTTTTTCCTCTTTGTCAATTTCTTCCTGATATTTTATTTTCTTTTCCTTATCTATGATAGTATCCATGTATCCCATACTCCTCAGTTCTTGCAACGTGGCCTTCTGTTTCTCTGCACACTCACCTCGTTGTTTCCTTACTATTCAAATAGTGTGTCAGACAAAGTGTATCTTGTCTTTGAAGAAAAAGTATACACTAGGCCGAGGTCAGGGTTAGTGTCCTATGACTTCCTGGAAGTCAGAAGACCATTCTGGCATTTATGATGTGCTCCTTATGGCACTGCTGTTTAGCAGTTTTCTCCAAATAGTAACATTCCATCCAGAGGAGAAGTTTGTTAAAGTCAAAGTCCTAGGGAGGCTCATTAACATGGGGGAAGTAAACACCTCACAAGTCTCAGGAAGCTCCTGGACTCTACCAAGTTTACAAGGTCTGCCCAAGGTTGTAGGGATGGGAGAGAAGAAGAGAATTTCTGATCTGTGGAGCTGCCTACAAGTCCTGCAGAACGTCCCAGCGGTCCAGCTTTAAAGAGCTCATGCTGAGATTTTGGTGCAGCTACTTTTGAACTGCCTATGTTCCTGTAAGTAATTCCTTTCCTAATACTTGTCACCAAGTTAGACTTTGGTGATACCATTAATATGATTTGTTGTAGGTGCCTTGTTTTTTTTTGTTTACCCAAGAATTTGTTATGCAGTAGCTTCTATAGAAGATATGCAATACATTGCATTCTTGTACCAAATCTAAGATGTTGGTAATGACTTCACTTTATAGATGAGAAAATTAAGGAACACTGCAATTAGTTACTTACCTAAATGACAGAAAAAGATTTAAGACTTGGACTTGTTTTACTTCTTAGCTCACACTCTTAATGAGAAAACGTTGTTCACATTATGTTAAAAAAACAAAGCAAAACAAACACATGGATATTTGTAAAACATGCTTTGCATTAGAAGTAACATTGAGTAAAATGTGTTCATATCAAGGTGTATCAGATTCTTACAAAATAATCAAACTTTATTTTGAACAAAGGATATATATTAAAGTAGGGAAAGCACAAGGGTCTTCAGCCAGAGACAAATACTGGAATGGAAATACTGGGGGTATTATAGAAAGACTTGTAATATTTGATCATAAAGGGAAGAGTTGAGTTCTCATGGTCTGAAGCCACAGTTCCCCTAAGGCCCTCACCCCAGGCCATTACCATCTCTGCCAAGTATATCCCTGGTTTCCCAGGAAGAGCTCTGTTCCTTCTCTCTACATCAGAGCTTTAGGGGGAAGGTCCCAACGCCTCCACAACTGGAGCTATGTTCCATCTCCTCACATCACGCCCTCAGATGAAGCCTCTCTCGATCAGTCCAGCTCTCAACAGGCAGCAGTGGTATACGTTCTTGATGAGTTGGCTTTACAATTATGCACTGTCTCTTTTTATCTCTTCTAATTAGTTTTGGTTTGAGGTTTGATTTGTCTGATGTAAGACAGTAATGCTTACTTGGTTGTGTTTTCCATTTGCTTGGTAGTTTGTTTTTCACCCTCTGATATTAAGTTCCCATTCCTTTTATGCCTCTACTAATACAAATACTGCATCCCATTCTTAGTCTGACAGGAGCATTTCTTGACCTCAACCACAAATACAAATACTCAGTTTTTGAGCTAATAAGAATGGCTAATAGGATAGATAATAATAAACTTAAATATATGCTCAATAAATTTCAAAGGAAGTTTAAACTTAAATAGGCAAATGGGATTATTGATGTTAGAGAAATAATTAACAAGAGTCCTTTTGTATATTTAAAAATAAAATATGTTTAGGTCACTTTTATAGTTTAGCAAATGGAAAAAAATTAATATTTCATTATTTTCAAACTCTAAGTTATATCAAATATCAGTTTGTACACCAATCCAGGTTTATATTTTCTAGAAGTCAATATCAATAAAATAAAATGGGTTCCAAGTGTTTAAAACTTTCAAAATAATATTATAAAGATGTACAATTTTTTCATTTATCAAAGATAGTACAAAAATGTTCTACCAGGTCTTCTGAAATTCTCAAGTTACACTCTTTGCATTTCCAGATACAACCTAAATACTGAAGAAACACCCAATACTTTCTTTAGCTCTCACATTTGTATGATATTTTATTTTCAGTTAATTTACAGTCTATTGAGAATATATAAGAATATTTATCACAGATATGTTAAGAAATTTTTGTGGGGAACATAAAGATGATCCATGTGTTGAAGCCATTAGATAAGATTATACATGAATCACCATTGATGGGACAAAAATAAAATGTCTTAAAGACAGAAGATGCTGAATTCTAATGGAGAGGTCCTGAGTACTAATGTACATAATATTATAAACATTATAACTCCAGCTATGAAGGTTAGAATGTTCCTATTTAGGTTAACTTTGGCTCATATTCTATCACTTGATTGATTACGCTATAAATGTACATGAAGTTAGCTACAACAGCCAGACATTAGGAGTAGCACATAGCTTTGAAAACAAGAGCTGGTAACATTTTTTATAGAGCTGAAACCAATGTGTAATATTACTGTAAATATATTATTGGCACACCACAGTTAAATATTGAATGATCAAAGACTTTGGTACAACAATTGCTTATTAAGTTATAAATCCTTGAAACTAAAAGATCAGATCTTGTATTCCAAAAACTATCTTGCATATTCTCAGTGGTATAGTTTGATTTAATTTTAAATTTCAGTATTCAGAAACCTCAGAGAGAAAGGGTGGGGCAGGTTAGTGAAGAACCTAGATATTCTCTCTCTCTCTCTCTCTCTCTCTCTCTCTCTCTCTCTCTCTCTCTCTCTCTCTCTCTCTCTAATCTGAGACACAGGATTACTTTGCAGCCAAGTTAGCCTTGAACTCACTGAACAGCCCTGTCAACTTTTGAACTGAGATTTTACTTCCCTTAGCTTTCCAAGGACTAAGGCTGCGGGTGTCCCATCCTGTCTGGCTGCCCTATTGATTGTGATGTTTCTTCCAAGAAGTACTGCCTTATGTTACAGTTTGTCTCTAAACAAGCTAGACCGCTTGTTGAAATAATTCTCTGCATTTCTAAACTCCTGTGGAATATTTTTCTGCTGATCACTTTGCAATAAATTTATTCCACGTCTGACTTTCCAAGAAAAGAAATATAAGTCTCTTCACTAATGCATCTCAGTCATTGAAACTGAAAACAGCAATTACCAACAGCATTGCTGCTTCCCAGAATTGTTGCTGAAGGAAGCAGAGGAGCAAATGGAAAACTTCCTTGGTATCACAAAGCCAAACAGCATACAGGTCATAAAGACTTTGGTTTCATACACACGGGAGATAAATAGCATGCATCATTTCCACTTTGGGGTATGTGTTAGCCCAGAGCCTCTAGACTTATTGGATCATTGGATTTTCATTTCAAAGTTTGTTGCCACTCTGGAATAGTCTGCTGCTTTTACAAATAAATACTGATACTTATCTCCACAGAGTCCCTTAAGAAGTAAAGAGCTAGACGCGATATTAAAATAAATTGATGCACCCTGCCTGCACAGAGGAGAGATTAGCAATCAGAAAAAATCTTCAGTGTTGTTTAGTTTTATTCTCTTTGTGCTGTGTTCATTCAGAGCCATGGCTAATCAGAGTTTAATCTTGTACATGCTGAGGGTCATACAATACCCACAGGGTCACTAGTCTGTTGTTTTTATCTACTTCTCTAGATAGACAACAATGGAGTAGAATTTGGGGTCCCATAGTCACACATTTCTGACCTTGCCTCATTGACATGAAGTCTTCCTAAACTGATAGAAAGCTTAGATAGAGCATTATTGCTGTACTTACTGTGAAGAGGGGGGAATATAGCCTATCAGCTACGAGTATATTCTCTGAATTTGGTCTGAGAAGGACCAAAATGCTTGTCTCTGATTTACTATGTTCCCAGGTCTACCATCTCACCCTGCCCCCCAAGCCTGCCTTTTTTTCTGCAAGGTCCTTAGAACCAAGCAAGAAACCCTGCTCCAGTGCTGAGGAGATCCGGAGAGGTGAGTAAGTGGCCACAGGGCTGGACAGTCCCAGGGGACTGAATCTAGGCCCCCTCCAATTTTCTAAGCTTTTCTGGCAATCCAGTAGGGTGAGTTCCCTGCTGCTGGCTTTCTTTACCCTAAACCCTCCTTTTCATCTGTAAGGTCCTTGGATCCCACAACACAGCCTGTTTCAGGGTGGAGGAGAACTGAGAGCCTGCTCCAGTGCTGAGGGGACCTAAGAGAGGGCAGACCAAAAAAA
>NC_022030.1:42657917-42668470 GCF_000317375.1 Microtus ochrogaster
AAAAAAAAAAAAAAACAACAAAAAAAAAACTCCCAAGTACATAGTCCACCACAATAAAGATTGGACCAAGACGCCAAGACTCTCCTGGCCGCATTCCTGGCCACATTTGAAGGAAGAGATGGGCAAATATCAATGCAAGAATTCCTCCAACATCCTAGAAATCAGCATAATAACACCAGAATCCAGCAGACATGCAACAGGAAGACTTGAACATCCTAATCAATAAGAAGTAGAAGAAATCGACTTTAAATGTAACCTTATAAAAATGATGGAGATCCTTAAACAGGAAGTGAAAAACTCCCTTAAAGAAATGGAAGAGAAGAAAAAGAAAAAGTTAGAAGAAATTAATAAATCCCTCAAAGATACCCAAGAAAACCAAGAAAAAGCAATCAAACAGGCAAAGGAAACAGTTCAAGACTTGAAGACCAAAATGGAGGTAATAAAGAAAACACAAACCAATGGATGGCTGGATATGGAGAATCTGGGTAAACAAACAGGAACTACAGAGACAAATATAACCAACAGAATACAAGAGATAGCAGAAAGAATCTCAGGCACTGCTGGGTGGTGGTGGCGCACGCCTTTAATCCCAGCACTCGGGAGGCAGAGGCAGGCAGATCTCTGGGAGTTCGAGGCCAGCCTGGTCTACAAGAGCTAGTTCCAGGACAGGCACCAAAGCTACAGAGAAACCCTGTCTCAAAAAACCAGAATAAAAAACAAAAGAATTTCAGGCACTGAAGATACTATAGAGGAAATAGACTCATTGATAAAAGAAAACAGCAAATCCAACAAATTCTTAACACAAAACATCCAGGAAATCTAGGACACCATGAAAAGACCAAAGCTAAGAATAATAGGGGTAGAAGGAGAAAAATTCCAGCTCAAAGGCCCAGAAAATATATTCAACAAAATTATAGAAGAAAACTTTCCCAACCTAAAGAAGGATATTCCTATGAAAGTACAAGAAGCTTACAGAACACCAAATAGACTGGATTTAAAAAAAAAAAACTACACACCCTCACTATATAATAATCAAAACACAAAACATGCAGAATAAAGAGAGAATATTAACAGCTGCAAAGGAAAAAGGTCAAGTAATGTATAAAGGTAAACCAAATCAGAAATACATCTAACTTCTCAATGGAAACTATGAAAGCCAGGTGGTCTTGGATAGATGTGCTGCATACACTAAGAGACCATGGATGCAAGCCCAGACTACTATATCCAGAAAAGCTTTCTTTCACCATCGATGAAGAAAACGAGATATTCCGTAACAAAAACAGATTTAAACAATATGTAGCCACAAACCCAGCCTTACAGAAATTACTAGAAGGAAAACTTCAACCCAAGGAAGCCAACAACACCCATAATAGCACAGACATCTGATAACCCTTTACCAAAACAATTGAAAGAAGGGAAACACACAAACACCACCAAAAAAAAATAATAAATAATCGGAGTTAACAACTACTGGTCATTAATATCGCTTAATATTAATGGACTCAATTCACCTATAAAAAGGCAGAGGTTAAGAGAATCAATAGAAAAATAGGATCCAATATTCTGCTGTTTACAAGAAACACACCTCAACCTCAAAGACAGACACTACTTCAGAGTAAAGAGTTGGGAAAAGGTTTTCCAGTCAAAGGGACCTATGAAACATATGGGTGTAGCTATCCTAATATCTAGCAAAATTGATTTCAAACCAAAATCAAACAGAAGAGATGGAGAAAAACACTTTATAGTCATAACAGGAACAATTCATCAAGATGAAGTCTCAATCCTGAATATCTACACTCCTAATATAAAAGCACCCACATGTGCAAAAAAAAAGAAACATTACTAGAACTCAAATCACACATCAAACCCCATACACTAATAGTAGGAGATTTCAACACTCCTCTCTCACCAATGGACAGGTCAACCAGACAAAAACTTAACAGAGAAATAAGAGAACTAACAAATGTAGTGAATCAAATGAACTTAACAGACATCTATAGAACATTCCACCTAAACAGGAAAGAATATACCTTCTCCTCAGCACCTCATGGGACCTTTGTAAAAACTGATCATATACCCAATAACAAAGCAAACTTCCACAAATACAAAAAACTAGAGTAACTACCTGTGTCTTATCGGGTCACCATGGAGTAAAGTTAGAATTTAAAAACAATCCCACACCCAGAAAGCCGACAAACTCATGGAAACTGAACAGTCAACTACTGAACCACCCCTGGATCAAGGAAGAAATAAAGAAAGAAATTAAAGTCTTTCTTGAATTCAATGACACAACATACCCAAACACCATGAAAGCAGTGCTACGAGGAAAGTTCATAGCACTAAGTGCCCACATGAAGAAAATGGAAAAAGCTCACATTAGAGACTTAACATCACACCTGAAAGCTCTAGAAAAAAAAAAGAAGCAGACTCACCCAGGAGGAGTAGAAGACTGACTGGAAATAATCAAACTGAGGGCTGAAATCAACAAAATAGAAACACAGAAAACAATCCAAAGAATCAATGAAACAAAGAGCTGGTTTTTTGAGAAAATTAACAAGATTGACAGACCCCTATCCAAACTAATCAAATGGTGAGAGAGAACACTCAAATTAAAAAGATCAGAAATGAAAAGGGGACATAACAACAGACACTGAGGAAATTCATAGAATTATTAGGTCTTACTAAAAAAGCCTATATGCTACAAAATTGGAAAATGTAAAAGAAATGGACTTTTTAAAAGAGAAATACCATATATTAAAATTAAATCAAGACCAGGTGAACAATTTAAATAAACCTATAAGTCATGAGGAAATAGAAGCTGTCATCAAAAACCTCCCAACAAGAAAAAGCCCAGGACCAGATGGTTTTAATGTATAATTCTACCAGAACTTTCAAGAAGAGCTAATACCTATACTCCTTAATGTGTTCCACATAGTAGAAACAGAGGAATCATTCCCAAACTTTTTTTATGAAGCTACAGTTACCCTGCTATCAAAATCACACAAAGACTCAACCAAGAAAGAGAATTACAGATAAATCTCACTCATGAACATCAATGCAAAAATTCTCAATAAAATACTGGCAAACCGCATCCAAGAACACTTAAAAAAACATGCATTATAATCAAGTAGGCTTCATCCCAGAGATGCAGGGCAGGTTCAACATACGAAAATCTATCAACGTAATCCATCATATATATAAACTGAAAGAAAAAAAAACATATGATCCTTTCATTAGATGCTGAAAAGCATTTGACAAAATTCAACACCCCTTTATGATAAAGGTCTTGGAAAGATTTGGGATACAAGGATCATATCTAAATATAATAAGTAATATACAGCAAGCTGACAGCTAACATCAAATTAAATGGAGAGAAACGCAAAGTCATTCCACTAAAATCAGGAACAAGACAAGGCTGTCCACTCTTTCCATATCTCTTCAACGTAGTGCTTGAAGTTCTAGCAATAGCAATAAGATAACATATGGAGACCAAGGGGATTCAAATTGGAAAGGAAGAAGTCAAACTTTCATTGTTTGTAGCTGATAAGATAGTGTACATAAGCGACACAAAAAAACTCTACCACAGAACTCCTACAGCTGATAAATACCTTCAGTGATGTGGCAGGATACAAAATCAACTCAAATAAATCAGTAGTTCTTTATACACAAAGGATAAAGAAGCAGAGAGGGAAATCAGAGAAGCATCACCTTTTATGATATCCATAAATAGCATAAGGTATCTTGGGGTAACACTAACCAAGGAAGTGAAATATCTATTTGACAAGAACTTTAAGTCTTTGAAGAAAGAAATTGAAGAGGATACCAGGAAATGGAAGGATCTCCCATGCTCTTGGATTGGGAGGATCAACATAGTAAAAATGGCAATTCTACAAAGGCAATCTATAGATTCAATGCAATCCCCATCAAAATCCCAAGAAAATTCTTCCCAGACCTTGAGAGAACAATAATCAACTTTATATGGAAAAATAAAAACCCAGGATAGCCAAAACAACCTTATACAATAAAGGAACTTCTGAAGGCATTACCATCCCTGACATCAAACTCTATTACAGAGCCACAGTAATGAAAACAGCTTGGTATTGGCATAAAAACGAAGATGTTGACCAAC
The DNA here is from genome assembly GCF_000317375.1 of Microtus ochrogaster. Classification (NCBI taxonomy): domain Eukaryota; kingdom Metazoa; phylum Chordata; class Mammalia; order Rodentia; family Cricetidae; genus Microtus; species Microtus ochrogaster. The sequence goes on from NC_022030.1 coordinate 42,662,047, forward strand.
AGAATCGAATTGTAGACCCAGATATTAATCCACAAAACTATGAATACCTGATTTTTGACAAAGAAGCTAAAATTATACAATGGAAGAAATAAAGCATCTCTAACAAATGTTGCTGGCATAACTGGATGTCAACCTGTAGAAGAATGAAAATAGATCCATATCTATTACCATGCACAAAACTCAAGTCCAAATGGATTAAAGCCCTCAATATAAATCTGACCACACTGAACCTGACATAAGAGAAAGTGGGAAGTAGCTTGCAATACATGGGCACAGGAGACCATTTCCTACATATAACCCCAGTAACACAGACAATCAGAGCAACAATGAATAAATAGAACCTCCTGAAACTGTAAAACAAAGGACACAGTCATTAAGACAAAAAGGCAACCTACTGAATGGGAGAAGATCTTCACCAACCCCACATCAAACAAAGGTCTGATCTCCAAAATATATAAGGAACTCAAGATACTAGACATTAAAATTCTAAATAACCCAATTTAAAAATGGGGTACTGAACTGAACAGAGAATTCCCAAAAGAAGAATTTCAAATGGCCAAAAGTTATTTAAGGACATGTTCAACTTCCTTAGATATCAGGGAAATGCAAATCAAAACAGATTTGAGATACCATCTTAAACCTTTCAGAATGGCTAAAATCAAAAATACCAATGATAGCCTATGCTGGAAAGGATGTCAAGTAAGGGGAACACTCATCCATTGCTGGTGGGAATGCAAACTTGTGCAACCATTATTAGAATATCCTACTCTTTCAACTTCATGGCTTTGTGATGCTAGATTTTCCTCCTGTCCTCAGCCACAGCCAATCATAACTGTGTGAATTCATGAACAACTCTAAGACTCTACCTGTCTCTCATGTAGCCCAACGTTACTGAGGCCTACAGGAACATAGATTGATACCAATCTTCTATTTTTTTTTTTTGTTCAGAAATACTTTGTAGTTGTTGTTTTTGCTTTTTGTTTTTCCAGAAAGGGTTTCTGTCATGGAAACAGTTCTATAGACCAGGCTGGCCTCGAACTCAGAGATTCCTCTGCCTCTTCTTCCCTGAGTGTGAGGATTAAAGGTAAGTGCCAAGGCTACCTGGTTCAGAAATACCTTTTTATACAGTTATATGACCAAACAACTTATTTCATTTTAAGTAAAAATTTTTAATTATTTGTTTTAGCTATGAACAATGTACAAATAAGTAGACATAAACAACATAGACATGGACCTTTGAAAGTTCTTGGTTATCTTTAAGGTTGTAAAATCTAAAGGATGGACACCCTTTCTCTGCCTTAGGTCTCAGCTGTGATGACCTGTGGCTATGATCTTATGACCTGTGGTTATGTTTCTTTAACAAAAACTCCTCAGCCACAGTAGACCATTGCCTCTCTTTGCCTCCTCTCACTTCCATCCTCATTTTTTCTCTGTCTTAATATTGAATTCATGAATCTTCCCCACCCCTGTGCCATCTCTAAGGGACCCTGCCATACTGAGCCTTTCCAATGGCAGGTCCCACCACAGCCTTATCCTGTGCTCTGGATATCTGAACGTCCAATCCTTGCCTTCTGAGCCCTGGTCACCATCCTCAAGTTCCTGGTTGAGTCATTCTTCCTCTGAGTCTTCTGATCCACCACTTTGAGCTTCTTCTGGACTCCTTGTCCAGGTGAGGCCACCCCTGTGCCAAGAGAGACTCATGAACGGATGTACCCAGTGGAACTTTCCTTCTTTCACAGATTTCTTTCCCCATTCCACCCTCCCTTCCAGATCTCCGTGCCTCACTTTTCTTTTACTGTTTTTTTTTCTGATGTGCACCATGCTTTCTCCCCCCAAATATGTTCTCAATATGTTCTCACCCCAGGGAGCTTTCAGAAGAATTAACTAGATTAATATGGGGTTATTGGGGGGTTGCTTTCGGTTTCATGCTTGTAAGACTCCTGAACCATGAGGTGGTCCCATCAGAGCCCTGGGATTCTTCAGGTGGGGAAGGAGAGCCTTCCATGTAGCACGCATATGCAGAACAGACAACATCCAAGACCACAAGACACCTCTCATGGGTAAAGCATACAGAAATACAGGAGGGACAGGCATAGTTCCTGCCATGAAGGTAGCTCCCAGGAGTGCCACTGGAGTGTGTGGCTGAGGCCCAGAGGCTCTGCTGGTGGACCAGTAGGCTTCACTGAAGAGAGGAAGAGCACAGCGCTTTTCATTGCTGGGACTTAGGAAGTGGACATCACAGGACAGCCACAGCCCACTGTCACAAGGGCTCCTCTCCAGAGCTCTTCTGGCACTTGTCCCATGAGCTGCCTGGGGTGGTTTCAGAGAAAATGGCCCCTAAAGGGAGTGGCATTATTAGGAGGTTTGGCTTTGTTAGAGTAGGTGTGGACTTCTTGGAGGAGGTGTGTCTCTGTGAGGGCTGGCTTTGAAGTATCATACATGCTCAAGCCATGCCCAGTATCTCAGACCACTTCCTGCTGCCTGCAGGTCAAAATATAGGACTCCCAGCTACTTCTCCAGCACCATGTCTGCCTGCAAACCATCATCTTGCACCATGATGATAATGGACTAAACCTCTGAAAATGTAAGCCACCCAATTAAATTTATTTCCTTTATAAGAGTTGCTGTGGTCATGGTCTCTCTTTACAGCCAAGAAACCCTAAGACACGGCCCCTTAGGGCTAGGACCCAGGCTCTTTTACATTTTATCTCACAGAACGAAGTTGTTAATTCCCCCTTTAGTTTGGAAGGATGGTGCCATCCTCATGAACATAAAGAGGAAACCTGTCGCTCTCCATCCTTCCCCTTGGACCACTGCAACCTCCCATCAAAACAGAGTGCACTGGTTGCTCGGTGACAAAACTGGTCGGGTGAAATTTAAACCAGATCACCACACTATCCAGAACACCTGTGTGCCTTCTCATTGAGTTTACAGCAAACCTCATTTCTTCTATACCAGATTTTTGGCCCCTCAGGAGCCCCCTCCAGCATCCCCTTGCCTCTTTATCTCACCTTGTGTGGGTCTTTTCTTCTGACGTCTTCTTTTGGGTGTTGACCAGATGTCTCTTTTCCTTTTTTTTGCTAAGAAGAAAGAATACAAAATCTTTTATAATCACAAATATAGATCTGTCAGTATTTTTTATTTAGAAGAATTAAATAATATTTTTGTTCAGTAATTGTGTGTGTGTATGTGTGTATGTATGTGTGTGCATGTGTATGTGTGTGCTTATGTGTACATATGTATGTATGCATGTATGTGTGTACATGTGTATGTATGTATATATGTGTATGAGCATGCATGTGTATGTGTGTATATGTGTGTGCCTTAACCTTGAGACAGCTCTCCAAACTCACCCCTAAACCTTTAAAAAATCAGCTGGAAAGGAGAGATCAGAGGTTGAACAAGAAGAAACAAACTTCAAGGACTGCTGTAGGACAATGGTCTTTTATCCTGTCACTCATATTATTTTTAATAAAATGCTGATTTCCAGTTTATAATTAATGTAAGCCTCTGTGTATTTCTTTGGGACCGAATGGCTGCAGAATCGGGCAGGACAAAAATCTCAGTCAACAAATGGTGCCCAACGTGTAAACAACTGCATCCACATAAAGCCTGAGAGAGCTTGGGAAGTAATTCTAGACAGAAGAGAATAAAGTTAAGCAGGGCTTATTGACAGCAGGATTTTCTCAGGTGGGATCTGTTTGCTGGAGGCCAATGTGTCACTTTTAAGAGAGGCTTCCTGATTCAGCTTTAGCTGCAAAAACTATGCAGCCCTTTTAAGAGGCTCTGCCACAAAACACTTAAATGGTATTTATGAAGAGCTTACAGCATGCTTCTTGGTGGTTGCACAGAGACCTTGAAATATCATAGAGTTGTGGCAATAAACATGGCTCTGGCTAGTGCCTCTTCCATGAGGCTAGAATCTCAGAAATCTAAGGAATGGGCTGGATTTAGCCATCAAAGCCATTGCTTTAATCCTAGCCATATCACTTAGCAAATTATAGACTCATGTAGTCAGAAAAAGAGAGATACAGTAAAGATAGTTTCAGGCAAAATAGCCTCTAAACAGTTTACAGTGTGTTTAAAAATATATGTAGGCTTTGGAAAGAAAAAAAAAGAAGGATAAAGCCTTTAAAAGAAAAAAAAAGAGAGTAGTTGGGTGTGGTGACACACACTTTTAAGCCCAGCATTTGGGAGGCAGAGGCATGCAGATTTCTGTGAGTTCAGCGACAGCCAGGTCTACAAAGTGAATTTCAGGGCAAAGATACACAGAGAAACCCTGTCTCAAAAAGCTAAAAATTAAAAATAAAAGTAAAAGAGTTTAAAATAAAGCCATGTAAAGATGGAAAACACACAGGGAATCTGGATACTGTATGTTATTATGCTCTTTTTGAATTGTCTGAATGCTGAGGAAGGAACAACAGCTGCTAAAAGATATTCGTTTATAAAAGGTATGTTATTTTCAAGAGGTTTTGCTTTTGTTTTCACAGGAAATGAGAGGTTGTGGATTGATTCCCGGTTAAGAAAAATCAGGTTTAATCAAAGAAGACCTCCTGAGAAATCTCTGATGGGGTGGATGGCCCAGATGTCTGAGTTCTACCTACATCCAGAACAGATTCAAGACTGCTACCTGAGATGATCAAGCCTCATAGGATACACCAGTCATGACTTGATCATAATTCTAAATTTTCTTTAGGTCCCCCATCAGATTATCAGCACCCCCAATCAGCAGGAAGTAGCCTTGAAAACTACCCCCACGTTCCCCCCAAATGGACTATGGATATTTTCCTTTGTTTAGAATGTTGGTTACAAGTAGTTATGGATAATGGTCAGAAGAAAAGCTAAACAAAGGATATTAGATTCATAGTTCTTGCTTCTCTTTTTTTTTTTTAAGGGGGAAGTGCTGTGTACAATGGTCTTTTATTCTGTTACTTGTATTATTTTTAATAAAATGCTGATTGGCCTAGTAACTCAGGCTTCTTATAAATTAATTCTTACATCTTACATTAACCCATTCTTGTCTGTGCTAGCCACATGGCTTGGTACCTTTCTTGGCGAGGCAGTCACATCTTGTGTCCTCTGCACCTGGGTGATGACTGCAGACTAAAACTTTCCTCTTCCCATAATTCTCATTGCCATGCCTATACTTCCTACCTGGCCACTGACCAATCAGCATTTATTTAAAATACAAGTGACAGGGTACAGACCATTGTCCCACAGCAGTAGCCCACCCCCTTTTTTAAACAAGTGTTAAAGTAAGAATTCTTGTATTAGTTATTGGGAAATTAAGCTAGGTTTGAATAATGGTAGGGCCTATGAATGGTTTTTGGACATGAGAAACCAAGAATTTGTGAAGGAAAGAGTAGCCAGATGTGAGAAGATAAAGACTGGAGCAGCTGGAGTACTGGGTGGGTTGCCTGCTATCTGCGACTCCCTGAAAGCATCCAGGACCAGCCTGCTACCCATGATGCCTTGAAGGCATCCAGGACCATGGCAGAAAGTGAAGTGGGAGAAAATTAGGCTTAAGAAGCTCCAGGCACCCCAATGGGGAAGCCATTGGAGGACAGTACCAGAGTAGTCACAGAGTTTACTACTATCATTACTGTTACTATATTTTTTGGTTGTGGGGGTGTTGGACACATGTACCGTGGTACCCATGTGGCAGGCAGGAGACAACTTGAATGAGTAGGTCCTGTTCCTCTGCCTTATAGATTTCAGGGATCAAATTCAGATCATCAGACCTGGTACCAGCCACCTCTAACCAATGAGCCATCTTGCTGGGCCAATAACAACACATATTTTAGCTGAATGGTGACACCTCAAGAAAGAAGCAGGAAATAAAGAGTGAGATAGGATGTAGGTAGCCAGATGGCTATCCAAGCTGCTTGCCACCATGAGGTGTAAGAGTGAAGGATGGCAGAAGCTGCCTGAACATGACTCACGAGGAAGCAGTGTTCTGACCAACTGTAGTTGACGAGGTTAGTAGAACAGACACACTCAGCAGTTGTGGGATAGGAGTCTGGTGACTCTGAGGACGCTTGGTTCACTATGTCTAAGTTTCTTCTTGTTACCTATCATTTTCATGAGGCCTTTGGGAAGGTGGAAGGAAAAGAGAGGCTGCAGAAATGCTGTGATGGTAGAACTTGTGGCATTGTAGATGTTGGAATGTGACAGAGCTGGAGAAGCAGGAAGTATCCTGAGGGAAAGAATGGCTATACCTTTCTTCTTTGCAGAAGTGCTGGTTGCTTCCTGGGCCATTCCCAGGTCATTTAGAACTAGAGAATCCTTTTTCTGCTTTGTAGAAGCGCTGGGTGCTTCCTGGGCCATTCCCAGGTCATCTGGTGCTGGAGAATCCCCTTTCTGCTTTGCAGGATAGCTGGGTGCTTCCTGGGCCATTTCCAGGTCATCTGGTGCTGGAGAATCC
>NC_022030.1:42668570-42686754 GCF_000317375.1 Microtus ochrogaster
CTTCCTGGGCCATTTCCAGGTCATTCAGAACTGGAGAATCCTTTTTCTGCTTTGCAGGAGCGCTGGGTGCTTCCTGGGCCATTTCCAGGTCATTCGGTGCTGGAGAATCATTTTTTGCCACTAGCAAAACAAAACAGAACCCACCTCAGAGCTCAGAGTGTACTGAAGAGAGTGTGTGAAGAAAGACAGGAGAAGAACTCTACCGAAAGGGAGTGAAGCCAGGGATCTGCCAGGCAGCAGGGATCTGCCTTCATCTGACCTTGTTACTCTTTCTAAAACTTTTTGTACCTGGGTGTTTTGCCTGCATGTGTGTCTGGGTACCACATGTGTGCCTGGTGGCCACAAAGGCCAGAATAGGGCGCCATATCCTTCAGGGCTGGAGTTACAGATGGTTATGAGCTTCCATGTAGGTGCTGGGAATTGAACTCAGGTCCTCTGGAAGAGCAGCCCGTGATCTTTGCCACTGAGCCACTTTTCCAGCTCTGACCACCTTGTTGTTGCTACCTATGCATCTGTTAACAGCAAATACATTTTGAAATTCTGCTAACTTTGATGCAATAAGAAAAACAAGGGGGCTTGAAGCTGTAACAGATAAAGATCCACCTCCTTAAGGCTGTCTGCTGCTTACACAACACTATGAAAATTGTCTTAACTTCTGACCAGATACCTGAGGCACACTGTAAACCATTTACAGTTTACTGTAGAATTACTACTTTCAAAGTAATTTTTCTTTTCATATCATTTAATAAGAAGCATTCTTAGCACTCTATACGATATAGAATTAACCAGCACCGAGGGTCTGCTCCCATAGTCAGGGTGACATCAAAGTTATCCATACCAATTGGATCACCCATCACTGGAGACACACAGGGTTTCTGCTGTCTGTCTGTGTGGCATTTTGTTGGGGTCATTTTGAGTCTTACTTATTGCAGTGACTTTGTCACAGAAGCAAGGTCACACAGTCCAGCCCTGCCTTGTCCTCTTCTCTCCTGGAGTCCACCACAGTCCTTTGTGGCTGAGAAATTCTCTCTGTTAGTTAATACCTTGTGGCTTTGGAGCCTGTCCTGGAACTAGCTCTGTAGATCAGGCTGGTCTCGAACTCACAGAGATCCGCCTGCCTCTGCCTCCCGAGTGCTGGGATTAAAGGCGTGCGCCACCATCACCCGGCAATACCTTAACATTTTAACACCGATTCTTGAGCAACATTTTAGAGTCTGGCAGGCGTGAGTGGGCTTTCTGATCTTTGTGATCGGTTCCTACAAGACTACCTTCCCGGTCCTTCGTCCTTGCCTTCCCCACAACTCTTTCTCTCCCTTCAGGAGCTCAGGGTTCCTGACTCCCTAAGCACCCAATCAGAGGTAAGTTTAAACTATCCCAATCAAGACTACTAACAGTTAAATCACCCTTAGCCAGTGTTACCTTGCACAGCGCCAGGGGAACGGGGAGGCTGCCCTCCTGAGGCTTCTTCCTCCTTAACCTTGGATGTTAAATTGCCTTTGATCACTGGAGGAGGAAGGAAGATCTTGGGTTACAAGGCCTGGATGTCAAGGAGGAGAATGGGTGGTGTAAATACCCCAAAAAGGATGTCCGTTTAGGCCAAAGGCAAGTTACCTGGGATTGGGCCTGGCCGACTGTGGGGCATCTCTGGAGAGTCATCTTTATCATTTCTCTGGGGGTCCACGGAGGATGCTGAGCAGAGGGAAGAAAAGAATCAAGGCTTTCAGGATGAGCAGGTAGGGACCAGAGTGGTAAAGAGAACAAATGTGTTTCTAACTGACCAGCGAGGAACGCAGGCAACCCGGGTAAAGCAGGATAGAGAAGCAACAGCGAACCATTGCTTACTCTTAATTAGCAACTCATTAATTTACTAACAGTATTTCTTCTTTTTTTTAAAAGAAAAAGCAGAGGATGAGACCTTCTATTGTTGTTAGCTTTCTGATTCGGTTGAACTTTGAGTGACATGTATCAGAGGAGTGGAGGAAATGTCACTGAGTTCAAACACGACTCTTTTATTCTCAGGCCTGGAGAGCAGGGAATCCATAATACATATCTTTGGCAATGTCAGTAATACATTCTGCTGTAGTTAATGTGACCAAACTTCATTATAATGGTGGTTTGGGGAAGGCAAGTGTCACAAGTCTGGAAGCTAAATCAGGTCCCACAGACCTTTAACATTTTTATAATATTTTCTAATAGTTTTAATAACATACATGTGCCCTGGAATCAAATTCATCTAAAAATAAATACGGAGGGTTGGGCATGTAGGTCAGTGTTTGTCTAGCATGCAAGAGGCCTTGGGTTCTACCCTTAACATACTATGAAATAAAAAGAAATGAGTAAGGCTGAAACTCAAGGCTTCTATAGTCAGCGAAGAATCACCAGTACAAGTGTGTAACATGTTATGTGCCATTTCAGAACAGAAAGTGGGATTCTATATACTATGGATTGAACCCAGGAGTCTCGCATCTACCAGGGGAGTGACCCTCCACTGAGCTACACCCCCAGTGCACAACAGCAGCCTTGAAGATTTCCTTTGCAGTGTGAGTCTGCAGAAAGTCCCGTCTGTATCTCTCCCCATTTATTCTCATGCCCATCTATTTCTCCTGAGGTTCCTCCCTTTGGGCGTGCACATCGTCCCGATCCACAGCCCAGTCAGTGTTACCTTGTCCCGTGCCAGAGGAAGTGCTGGACGTCCTTTCTGAGTCTGCTTCTTCATCAGTTGTAGTGGTTAAGTTGTTAGAGGCAGCTGATGTAGGAAGGAAAACCATGGATTACAAGGTTGGCTATAAGGAGGAGACTAACAAGCCTAAAGTAGCAGTTCTCAACCTGTGGACTGCGACCCCTTTGGCAAACCTCCATCTTGAAAAATATTTGCATTACAATTCATAAAAGTAGAAAAATTACAGACATGAAGTAGCAATGAAAACAATTGTTATGACTGAGCATCACCACAACTTAAGGAACTGTATTAAAGGGTCACAGCACTAGGAAGGTTGAGAACCACTGCCCTAAAGGCTCAGGGAAGGTGAAGTACCAAGGCCAAGGACAGAGGTTGAGGTGTCCAGGTGTAGCAAGAAGGTGTTCTGGGATCTGAGCCTCCCTGGCCACTGGCAATGCTTGCTATTATCTTAGAAAGGTTTGTATGTTGGTGGAGACGAGGGTGCACAGAAAGGAACAGATTAACAAAAGGCAGCAATCTGGGGTTCTAAGAAACAGGGAACAAGCATCCCCGGTATGGTTACAAGTTGCAGGAGAAGATCTGTTTCTTGCCTGGAGTGGTCTTTCCTTCCTGCACGAAGGCAGCGGGAGGCACAGCTGGGGGAGAAGGACTAGGCTGCTCATCCAGTATCTCAGTGATTTGCTGTGAGGCTGCTCGGGGCTCACCGACTCTTGATGCAGAGGACGGATGGCTTGGTGGAGATGGTTGTGGCGGTGGCAATGGCAGCAGAGTCTGGAAAGAGCGCCCTTCTGCTAGGACAGCTGGGGCTTTCGGTAAGGTCTGCGCACTTCTCTTATTCCTTTCATATGCAGTAACAACTGGAATTAGCAAAGGAACACAAATCACGACACTGGAAGTTATCTGGCAGATAGGATTGCCTAGTGCATCTTCTCCCACAGCACAGGAGGCAGAGTTACTGGTTTTCCCAAGATGCACAGAACAGGTTCATCACCATCCGTGTCCATTTGTGGCTGCTTTTGGCTTTTATTTCATTTGGACACTCAGTGCTATTTAGTCCCTGATATATCACCAAAAATTGAGTGGACCATATAGAAACCTACTACTGTAGAAGCTCCCTAAAATATACACAAATATAAGTGGAATTTAAACAAAGTTATTATGTAACAGGGGAGAGAATGCCCTGATAAGTTATCATATGCAACCAAATAAAACTCCTAGCTCCAGGAAAGCATCACATCTTTTTGAGTCATTGTCCAAAGGAGTACCAGAGGTTCCCCTGCCCCAAACATTACAGATCATTACCAGTGATATTGGTTACTCTCCATAACCTGCTAATAAGACCCTATTGCTGAATGCACCATACACTTATGCCATGTTGCAGGAAGAAATCACGCTAGTGTTCAACGAGAAGCTTCACCACCATGGACTAGCATTCTTAGTGCTGGAGAAGGTCCTATGCAAACTACCAGAGGTGAAAAGTCATCATCAGTCTCACCCAGCTAGAAATGCTGTGAGCTACAATAGTGACTTACAATACTGCGACCTGCTGTACTCACTACTGCAATAGTGGCACAAACGCTATGGGGGTGACCAACTACCTTTCTATTGGATGTAAGGGCAGTGTTATGAGATCGAACCCACATTCAACACTGTTAATATGTCCAAATATCTAAGACGAGATAAGTCATGGACCTCAAGTAAAATCTACTACGTTAATTTTCTAAATGAGCATAGCAACACAATCACTACTAATAATGTTTTGCTATACTTATCGTGATGGCTATTATTGGCCATGACCTTGACTACATCTGGAATTACCATCTTTTTAGGTGTTAAGCCCCACCTCTAATCTGGGACACACCTTCTTCTGGCAGTTTATATAAAGGACATGGAAGAAGGAAGCTAGCTCTCTTTGCATGATTGTTCTTTCTGGCAAGAACTGGCAATACAGCTTACTTCTTTGGGATTTCAGAGTCTATTGAAGACCACCAGCTAAGATACCCAGCCTCTTTGGTTGAACAACTACTGTATTATTGAACATTCCATTGGTGGACAGCCATTGTTGGACTAGCTGAGCTACAGCCTGTAAACCATTTTAATAAATCCTCTTTCTATAAATTACATTATTTCTGTTCCTCTAGAGAACCCTAATACACCCATAGATCACTGCACTAATCAACCCTCGCCAGAGAAGCTTCTTCTTGTGGAAGATGGGAATTAACACAGAGACCCACGGCTGGACAACATTCAGAGAGTGGGAGATGTCTTAGTGAGGCTTTCTATTGCTGCAACAAAATACCATGACCAAAAAGCAAGTTGGAGAGGAAAGGGTTTATTTGGCTTACACTCCAGCATTGCTGTTCACCACTGATGGAAGTCAGGACAGGACTCAAATGGGGCAGGATCCCAGAGACAGGAGCTGATGCAGAAGCCATGGGGGGAAGCTGGCTTGCTCGCCATGGCTTGCTCAACCTGCTTTCTTATAGACTCTAGGACCACCCACCGTGGGCTGGACCCTCCCCAATTGATCACTAAATAAAAAATGCCTTTCACCTGGATGTCATGGCAGCATTTCCTCAACTTTGGAGTACTCAGTCCTAAATGGGATATCTGTCACGTCCTCCCTCAAAGCTCAGGGATCTATGCTAAAGAGGAGGTGCAAAGATCATAAGACCAGAGGTGGTCGATGACTCCTTGGAAACAGCTTCCTTTACACACAGAGGGACTGGTGCACACTGAACGCACAGAGAATGTGTCAACATGCCCAAGACCAAGTCCAAACCAGACAAACATCTGAGCCCTGAGAATGGGAAGTGGGCACAAAGTTCTGCTTCTAACAAAGAAGCTCTTTGCATCTAATACTTGATGGAAAAGAGAAAATCAGTTTTCATCAGTGGAATGACACTGGATATATCAATAACATTCCAGGTCAGGCCCCCATTCTGAGGAATAATTGGCTAGCACAAGATGGACTCCATTTTTTTTCTTTTTCTTTTTCTTATTTTTTTTTTTTTTTTAGTTTTATTAGTGTCTATATGTGCTTTTTGTCTGTTTGTTCTGATTTGGTTCTTTTTTTTGGGGGGAGGGTTGTTTGATTTTTGTTTTTGTGTTTTTTCTAACATAGAGTTTCCTCTATGTAAAAGCCCTGGCTGCCTTGGAACTCACTCAATAGACCAAGCTGGTTTCAAATCCACAGAGATCTACCTGCCTCTGCTTGCCAAGTGCTGGGCTTAAAGGTGTATACTGGGCTTGAGCTTCCTAAGAGAGAGAAAGACTATGAAGTGGGGTGGGTAGAATGGGAGGAGCTGAAAGGAGTTGAGGGAGGGGAGAGGATGATGTGACCAAATGTTTGGAAAAGGTTTTGAAAGATGACAGCAAGAATAAATAAATAAATAAATGAATAAATAAAAAAATAAATAAATAAATAAATAAAAGAAAGTTAAGCAAAACTGGTTTTGACACATAAAATTGGATATTTTGTACCCAGGGATTTAAGTTTCTGTAATTTTAGTTTTATAGAACTTAGTCAATTGTGCAAAATTTTAACATACAATTTTAATTGTGCAATTTTAACAAAGGTTCCTATTTTAACAGATAAATATATCTCCCTGGAATAAATGAAACAAAGTCTTCTTAGCAGAGTGCATTGAGACCTTGATCTTCTAGTTTCTGCTCATTCCTGCAGGCCCTATTGCACCCTACAATCTGGTCACTTCAGTGGGTTCGACCTATGACCTTTGTCTCCATCCTAACACCAGGCCCTTGGCTTTGCACACACTGTTCCCTTTAATAGATTGGGGCTGGTTTCTCTTAAGACTGTTCTTCATCATTTATTTCAGAAATAAAGATGCCTTGACCCACAAATGAGAAAAATCATGGACACAAACAAGATTTAAAACAAAACCACAGAGCTGCACTGGCAAGGAGATGAGCCCAGTCAGGTCTCGGAGGACTTCAGCGTATACTGGAAGCTCGTGTTCTCCTGGTCTTGCCAGGGACAGATGTATGGGCAGCTGCTCTGGTTTTGAGGTACAGCATACCCTCCACTGTTCTCTTAGCTTAAGGAATCATCTCTCCTCTGGGGAGGAGGCTTTAGATGGTGAAGTGTCATCAATAGTGACCCCAGCGACGACAGTGTCACAGTGCAGTGTGACTGTGTTTGGACTCTGCTGGGTATGCTCTCTGCAGTGTCCGTTGGTTTTATCTCCTGGTGGTCCTCTTAATCCCACCTCAACTCACCAGACCTGTTTCTGCCCTTCTTTTTACTCCTTTATTTATCCAGCTGCTATAGTTTAGATATCCAATGTCCCCTCAAAACTTAGGCATCAAGGGTTTGGATTCCAGGGTGACACTACAGACATGGTTCTTGACCCTTTTGGAGCTCATATGACCTTTTCACAGGGATTGAATTTCAGATATCCTGCTTATCAGATATTTATATTATGGTTCATATCTGTAACAACATTACAGTTATGAAGTAGCAATGAAAATAACTTTGTGGCTGGGGGTCTCCACAACATAAGGAGCTGTATTGAAGGATGGCAGTGTTAGGAAGTCAGGCTGAGAATCACTGCACTACAGGAAAAGGGTGACACTTTAAGAGGAGGGGCTGACCAGCCCTCTTCGGTCACTGGAGCATCCCTTGAAGGGGATTATGGAATCCAAGTCTCTCTTCATTTTCAGAACACACAGTGAGTAGTTTTACTTTGTCACACATTCCTGCTGTGACACACTACCTTGCTAGAGGCTTCAACTATGACAGGCCAGAGCTCTCCAAAACCTATTTCTCATTGTAAGCGAAATTATCTCAGGCATTGTGGGCCAGAAATGGGGCTCTACAAACGTCCCAGCTCTTCCTGTTCCATCACCCCTCATGCTCCATCCTTTCTCCTACCCTCTTTCCATGTCTGTGTCTGTCTCCCTCGTCTTTGCGAGCTCTTTCTTCTCTCCTCCAACCTTACAAGCTGCTTTCCTGATGGCTGTTGCCGTAGTGGTTACTATCTTAGCCTCTGTCTTGGGAAATCCATATAGGCGTTCCCAGTCCTACTTCTAAAGCAAATCACTGTGGGAGTTCCCGCCAAACTTTCCTTGTCTGTCAAGAGCAGTTAACAATGACATCATAGGTTGTTTTAAGGACACATGAGATGGTCATAGAAATTGTGCTGCACAACCACACTGTCTCAGAGAGATGCACATTGAATCCATTTCCTCCCTCTCCATCTCTAGAGCTCCCTGTTTTTCTTCCACATCTGACCTCTGGCATTTCTGTCACCTCGGGTGCTCCCTGGAGATGGCCCAGTACCTTACATTTTCAAGACTGACATGGCGGGCTCACACCAGTAACACCAGCACTTGGAAAGAAGACCAAAGCAGAAGGACTACATCATGAGACCCTGTCACAAACAAAGTTATACCTGAACAAAAATTCACTGAGTAGCTGCAACAAAAACATCTGTGTCCTATAAAAATTCACCTTGGGGCAATCAAGATCAAGGCAGCAAAGGCTACCCCCTCCAGCTGCTTTTGTGAGTGAGTGTGGTTTACCTTTTCACAGGAAGAACAGGCATTGGGATGCATATTCCACACTGGAAACAAACCCAGGCTTTTAGTATAGTAACACTGCACATGGAAAAGATTTTGGAGAAACCAAGCACGTTACCATTTTTGAAGCTTCTGAAAACTTCCCCCAGGCTGGGGTATTCGCGCAGGTTGACTTGGCTGAACAATGTCAGCAGCAGTGACGGGTGGAAAGTCCGCTCCAGACTGGTGAGAACATTGTGCACCACTCTGGATACAGGGACCAGATTCCGACAAGCATCCAGAGAATCCTTCAAAGTGTGGAGCAAGGAAGAATTAGTTTGAATCGTTCTTCATTGAGCTGAGAAGTCTATATTTGTGGTTTTCTATATTGTAAGAAAGCTACTTTGGGCTGCTGAGGCTGGCTAAGTGGGTGAAGGTATTGGCTATTGAGCCTGAGGACAGGGGTCGGATCCCCAGGATCCATATCATGGAAGGAAAGAAAAGAGTCTACAAGTTGTCCTTCTACCTCCACATCATGCATGTACCCACCTCCACCCTCAAACAAATACATGATTGAAATTGAAAAAAAAAAAAGCCAGGCTTTATGACACATGCTTTTAATCCTAGGAGACAGACAGTCAGATCTTGAATGTTTTCTGTTGAGGCCAGCCTGGTCTACAGAGTGAGGTCTAAGACAGCTAGGGCTACACAGAGAAGCCCTGGTGGGTTATAGGCTTAGATCTCAATAGTGGAACATACTTAGTGGGGACTGGACTGCCTTGTGGAGGGTCCGCAGGCCTCACCTTATATATTTTTTCAGTGATGAAGCAGTGGTCTCGGAGGGCTTCGAAGAAAGGGAAAGGCTTGTTGATGGCATAGGCAATGTCCAGCTTCGTCTGAATGAAGTGCTGGAGAAGAACGTCCTCAATGGCCTTTGTCATGGTGAACATCCTGGGGAAAGAGGCAGGCTGAGGAGACAGAGACAGAGGCTGTTCAGAGTATGGGGAGTTGCTCTTGTTGGAATGAGTACTTGAAGGTAGCTATTCTAGTCCTCAACCATCCCTTAGTGGTCTATAGACCCAAGTCTAAAAGATCTGTGCATACAGAAAACAAAGGCAGTGCCCAGAGACCACAGAGGCTGAGAGTGACAGACAATAACATGCCACCACCCTGAAAGGCATTTTCAAGCATCAAGTGGCTTTTGAAAATATCTGCTATTCCCTGAGTGGTTGTTATGTCCAGCCTTTGTTCTTAGGATTTCACTGGTAGTATCTTCCTGAGTTCACAAAGTATGCAAGATGCTCACTGTCATTGCAACTATGTAGCTGTGGAGAGCTCCAATGCAGACAAGGGTGGGGTAACTCTCATGCTAGATGATACAATGTGGACCTGGCTGAGAAGGTACCAAACATTGACTTTTCTTCTGGCTGCTGGTTTACAGTTGAATGAGTGCTTGACACTGAGCAGGGTTAGAACAGATCACCACACTGCAGCTGAGCCCATCCCGTACCAATGTTCTCAAGAACAGAGACAGCCAAATGTGGACAGCTAAAAACCTGGCCATATTTAGACACTGAAAAAACCCACATATTTTTACACAAACAGGCGACACAAAATAAAACCAGGAAGGGTGTGAAAAATAGGATTGGTCAAAGTGATGTCACCGTTTGGATTTATAAATCCACTTCATTCTTCCAGACAGACCTGTACCTGTTCCCATAACCATATGATGTTCATAAAAACCGACCACTTCCAGATCAGGAGGAAATAACCAGTCAGTTGTAACAGGACCAAAACTTCCTAGGTGACACAGCAATGGCAAAGTGTTGTAAAAGCAGAAACCCTAGTAAACAGTGCCGTCATTTGGGGGAGCACTTGGTACTTGGCAGTCCTGGGGACTGAGCCCTTGTGCTTCTTTGGTAAGTGCCCTAGCACTGAGCTATGTCCCCAGCTAACACTGAAGTTTATTTTGTTTTATTTTTTAAACACAAAGCAGACAAGGATACCCCCTTTCATCTTTTGTTAAACAGAATATTAAACTGTAATTAGTGAGTGTTTCTAGGGATTTAATCCCAGTGGCAAACTAAGCAGTCCTGTTCATTTGTACTAATTTCCAAATTCCTTAACCTTGGCAGGGAAAAAAAAAATAAGGAAAGAAGGAGGAGGAGGAGGAGGAGGAGGAGGAAGATAAGGAGCATCATCATCACCTGCTGCAGGACTGTAGGGCAGGACGATGGAAGTACCATCAGTAGCCTTCAGTTCTGAGAAAATCCTGGCAGTTGAGGCCAGGTGTGAGAGAAAGTTGTTGACAGAGCTCATGTGGAGAGAGGGGAGTCCAGAAGGGATACACACTCTGGGCTCTGTTTAGGATGGCTTACTATACAACAGGATTCAGAGTAAGACAGTGACAGTGTTCTCATTCCTCATCTGCCACGGTTTCCAAATGATGAAAACCAGACCCCAGAGAGGTTAAGTAACAAAGCCCAAGGAAACCAATGGTACAGCAGAGTCTGCCTGGTGCTAATATTTTGTTTTTCACTGTGCAAGACACTGTATCTCAAGCCTGACAAAATGACTCATAATCTCTGTGGAGTTTGAGGTCAGCCTGGTCTACATAGTAAGTTCCAGGACAGTCAGAGCTACATAGTGAAACTCTGTCTTCAAATAAAAACAGAAAAAAAAAGATACTGCATCTCATAGACACCAGCATCCAAGTTTTTATTATGTTAAAGGGTCTTACAAATAAATTAGGAAAAGGCAAACACACAGTAGGAAAGACAAAGCCCAAACAAAACAATCAATAAAAATGAGCCACATGTACAATAAGTGCATTAAAACGCAGCAAGTGGGAGTAGCCAGGAAAGTGGGAACGACTTCACAGTAGATATTCATATCAAAGCAGCCTACAGAGAAAACGGTAGTCATAATCCCTGTTAATGGTAGAAATGTAAACCAGCTCAAGGGTTCCCTGCCTCATTTGGTAATCAGTATCATGAACCCTAAAATACGAATCCCTTTGAATTTTCATGCAGAGGAATATATTTCAAGGAAATGAACATAAATTTGTCAAAACAAACAAACAACACCTCCCCCCCCCCAAAAAAAAACCGGAAACCTCATAACAGGCTACAGAGACGCTCCGTATTTTTCTCTTTCTCATTAGCTTCAAAATTAGGCAAATGCCTGGTAGATGCTGAAGGCACCACCCACCGTGGGCACATGCAGGGTTCAACCTCAGAAGCAAGCACAGGAAACTGTCCCCAGCAGTCTTTAACTTTCCGAAAAGAAACTGTGTCTTAGCTTCCACTGCGCGCCCCTCCCGGCCCCTTATCCACCTCCTAGTAGGTCCTAGGCACCCGCCCCAAGACTCTGGAAAACACTACTTTGTCAAGAGACAGCCTGGGGACCCTAAGGTCCAGCAGGTAAAAGCTGATCCCCAAGAATGAAGACTCCAGCTTTGCAGAACCCAAGAGCAGAACGCACCTGGATGCTGGGCTGTCTCCTGTCTCCTAGGTTCACTAAAGCGGCCAGGGATCCTTTAAGGAGATTCTGGACCCTGCCAGGAGACGCCTTCCGGGAAATCTTGCTGCCCTGGCCTTGCCGCGTTGGGTTTCCAGAAAAGAAAACCGAAAGTGATCTCAGCACACAGAGCAGGAAGAGAGAGCTCCACTTCTGTCCCCGTGTCCCCCCACCCCCCCATCTCCCCGCCCTCCTGCCTCGCGCCTAGGGAATCCCCAGCAGCGTTATTAGTTTGGGTTACAGAGGCCCTGCTGAGAATCCAGGCCCTTCTGGAGTGCAGTAACCGACGGGGGAAGCTAAGGACCAGCTCCAGAGAACATGGAAGGGGGTTTCCACTGTCTCCTTTTCAATCTGTTGCCTCATTTTAAGTTTTCCTCGTTTTAATCTTTGTGGAGCACTGAAATGTTCTCAAACTGGATTGAGAATAAATTGGCTAGAAATCGTCAAATTGGAAACAACAATAGTGCTAACCAGAGCTGACATGTTTAAAATGCCTAGAGTTTGTCAGGAGAAAATTGAAAGAAAAGGCAAGGAAGTGAAGCCCACTCCACCCCAGCCCCAGCAGGTGAAGCCAGGCAGACTGGGGCTGCACAGCCCTTTGAAGATCCCTGAGGA
Source organism: Microtus ochrogaster (assembly GCF_000317375.1). Classification (NCBI taxonomy): domain Eukaryota; kingdom Metazoa; phylum Chordata; class Mammalia; order Rodentia; family Cricetidae; genus Microtus; species Microtus ochrogaster. The sequence continues at coordinate 42,680,905 of NC_022030.1, forward strand.
GCCTGAAGCAGGATCTTTGAGAAGCTTTCAACTGAGAGGTCTGTGGAACTCTGCTACATTTCCCAAATGTATTGACCCACGGAGAACTTCCTCCCAGGACCCCCATGAGGACTCTGCGGCTTTAGATTTGGACCAAGGCTAGCCCACACAGGAGAGAGCCCCTCTCTTCTTATGGAGGCACCTATAGTCACATTCCAGCCAAGCACAATCAGAGCAGCAGACTTGACCCAGGCTGTCCCAGGGATGGGGACTGAGAGAGGAGGGAGAACACAGCAAGTTCAAGTTCATGCAGGGTGTGTGGGAGCATGAGAGCAGGCTTGTGTGCCAGAAACATGCCCCACCCCAAGAATCCTTTAGAGCCAGAAAAGCTATTCCAGTAGACATATATAAATAAGAACAAAAGGCGTCATTATATACCAACATACTCAAGAGTATAGTAATAATGCTAAAACCTCGCCTGCTCATTCACACCAAATGAGAGCCTATTAAGACTATATATTTTAGCACAGTTTTATAGCTATGTAAAATACATTCATAACGTGATTATTTTGGTGAATTTTGCCACAAGGAAGACACAGGTCATCTCCCCCTCCACCCCTGTCTGAGAAAGGACCTTATTCTTGACAAAGAAAATCCCTCCTGGAGCCCCAGGTAACCACAGATCGACTGTTGCATAGCTAAGTTTGGTATGAAAATGTCATATAAATACATATTCATTAAGTGTACTTTTTGGTGTACGCTTTTGTTTGCTCACCGGTGTACTCTTGAAACCTGTTGGTGCAGGTCAGAAATTTCCCTCTGCAGCAGAGGTCTGAGCCTTGAATTCAGCACAAGCCTTCAGCTCCATCCACCTTGTCTTTGACACCATATTTTACTTCTATTTTCAGTCTTCTGTTTGTTGTTTGCTTATTTTGTTTGCGTTCTTACTCTCCCTTCTTTCGTTCCTTCCTTTCTTTTTATTAGTATTTGAGACAGGGTTTCTCCGTGTAGCCCTGGCTGTCCTGGAACTCACTCTGTAGACTAGGCTGACCTTGAACTCACAGAGCTCTGCCTGCTTCTGCCTCTCGAGCGCTGGGAATGGAGGCATGTACTGCCACTGTCCCTTACTCCTCTTTCGTTGCCTTTCCACTTGAAGCTAGTTTTCTAACTTACAGAAGGAGGCTTAGGTGTAAGTGATAAAGTTGTACAGAATAAATGTAATGCACCCATCCTTCAGATCTGTCCTGTCCTTGATGGGCTGCAGCCCTAGCTATGAACTCCTTCCGCATTCTACAAGAAATCTCTTGTTTTCAAGACCTGGGTAAAATTGGTGAAGCCCTTTGTTGCCCAGCTTTCAAAGGCATACTTCTGCCTGGGTTTTCTGCACTGCCCTTGTTTGGAGGAGGCAGGGGAGAGGGTTTTCTTACTTCTGGCTACATTCAGAAGCTCCAAGAACTTTAGGAGGCCACACCTTCCAACTTTTCTGAGCCTGGGGCACAAATATCAGGTCTAACTCTACAGCTCTGGCTCACTAGGGTTCCAGGACAGCCGCAGGTCTGAGAGATGTGGACAATTTTCTCTTCCTCGTCCTTCCAGGCACCACCCCAGCTAAGGACAAAGGAGACACTTCCTTCCCTTTGTTCCGCAGCCTGAGCCCTGAGCTGGCAGACTCTCCCACCTTTCCTTGGAGTGAAAAAAGGATCTCAGCTTTATAGAAACTTGAGTTGTCTTTGCTCCTCCAGTCTGGGGAAGAGACTGGGCAGAGGCATAGTGGAGAGGGAGGAGTGCGGGGGAGGGCATGGCCGGGGAAAGGCCATATGTGAACGCAACCACGTAAGTCACAGCTGAACGGTTTCACTTTCTTTTTCCTCCTCTTTGAAGGACCTGGAAAGAGTTCTCTCTGAACGTCCGGTCCGAGAGGCTCAGAGGTGGTACAATCCTTGGCTCAGGGCACCTTCAGGGCTGTGTAGGGGATGGCAGGAGGGGACAATGGATCCAGTAGCAGGTAAGTCCTTTCCCCTCTCCTTATCCTGTGTCTCTGCTAAGATCTGTGTTTGTATGTGTTACTAGGGCCTCTCTGGCAGGGTCCATGTGTCCACGGGAACGTGAGACAATGAGATCACAAGGAGATTAAGAACTGGGACAAGCAGTTGTCACTGCTGTTGGCTAGCTATTGGAGAGTCCTATAGCCACCTCAACTCACCTCACTTCATTTCCTTGCTCCTGTCACATAACTGGACTGACACTGTGTGGACTTCTGGGAGCTCCTGTAGGAGTGGCTGTCTCTCATCTCTCCCTAATTATCATTCTAAAAGATAACTTTGTCCAAAAATGATCACTTAGAAAAAGTGAAAACTTAATTCCTTCTGTTGCCAAGTTTTTCTCAGTCTGAGTGAGGGGACAGATCACTCTGAGCCCTCCTGTGTGGCTTAGGTCAGTTCAGGAGTTCCATCCCTGGCATGGAGGAAGGAAAAGGTGATGAAAACCAAGCAGGTGGGGAATGGGTGTTGCCTTTACGCCTTTAACTTTTTTTTTTAAATCTTTGCTGGTTACATAGTGATTAGAAATGGATCAAAATTATATTACCTTACGCACACACACACACAAACACACACAGAGAAAGGGACTGGAGAGATGGCCCAGTGGTTAAGAGTTCATAATGCTCTATTAGTGGACATGGGTTGGGTCCCCAGCACCCATCCTGGGGCTTCCAGCTTCCTGTGACTCCAGCTCCAGGAGACCAGACATCCCCTTAAGTCCTCCACAGGCACTGTGCTTCCATACAGGAGACACACACTGAGACAGACACAAATATACATAATTGCAAAGAAAAATAGAAGAATTAAGACAAAAGTGTATGTCCTCTAACAGTGACTCGGTCAAGGCTACCTCTGGTCCTGCAAAAGTTCTGAGAAAGCATGGCTTCTCCAATGAAATTTGGTCAAGTTCAATAGTGATGCCAACAGACCGCTGTCTCTTTTGAGAGTGGGATGGTATAAATTACTGGTTCAGTTTCCTTACTACAAGTGTGTTTGGGTGATACGTCTCTCAGAGCGTGAATTTTGGTAGTTTCTGTTTTTAAATACATTGGTCATTTTTGTTGCTGCTGTAATCCAGTCTGCAGATACAGGATGACTGCTCTATCTCGTCTCTGCTGCCCTTTCAATGTCTGAAGAATTCATAGCTTGTGTCTTGTTGTTTGTTTGTTTGTTTTTTCCTTGTTAACCTGACTAGAGATATAATCTAAAAAGATAAAGATAAATTTATCGATCTTTCCAAAGGAGTAGTTTTTTAGTGTAAGGATAATGCTAACTTATTTTAATTTTATAGATTTCTACTTATATTTTTATTACATCTTTTGTTTTCATGTGGGATGAAATTGTTTTTCTTATTTTCCTGATTCTTCAGAAGATTTTCATATACACCTCTCTTAGCTTTTGATACCTACATTTAATGCTATACATTTTCCCCAGCCACTGTCTTTGTTGCATGTCTGCTTTAATTTTTTTTAACTTCAGGGCAGGAGGAAGGGCGACATTTTTATCTGTCTACACCCATAGGGTTGGGTTTTTTTATTACATTCATTTATTGTATGTGTGTGAGTATACACAGTGTGTATATTGAGATCAGAGGACAACTTGTGGGAGCTGGTTCTCTCCGTCCTAGTGAGTTTATGGGGATCAAACTAAGGTTCTCGCTTAGACCTGGTGCAGGGTCTTTATCTACTGAGCCATCTCACCAGCCCCTAAAATGGCTCTATTTTATTTACACCATTAGTGGCAGTTTTCAAATGTATTGTTTTCAATGATTATATTTAGACCATTCACATATAGACCGATTATGAACACACGGTAACATCTACCATGTTTATAAATGCTTTCATTTTACTTTTTTCAGCCTTCCTTTCTTGTAGCATCAACTCTAATTGTTCTCAATAAAAACTTTCAAGTACTGAGATTAAAGGTGTGAGCCACCACCGTCTGGCTCTGTTTCTCTTTTAGACTGGCTCAATCTTGTATAGCCCAGGGTGGCCTGAACTAGCAGACAGCCCTCTGCCTCTGCCTCCCGACTCCTGGGATTAAAGGAGTGCTACTGCCTGGCCTTTAGTGGTTTAGTTCTGCACTCTTATCTCTAGGCAAGCTTTGTTTATTAAAACACGAACAAAATATCACTGCACTTTCTTTTGGGGCCTTTTGGCTTTAGTCAACAGCACTTTATGATTGATTCTTTTTTCCTTGATTTCCTTCATCATTTTTTTTGTCTTTTTTTTTTTTTTTTTTTTGCAGTACTGGAAATTTCTTCTGGGCATCCTCTTGAGAATGATTTTTGGAAAAACCTTTGTATCTTATGGCTCTTTGTTTTTGCTAAACAGTCTATTTTCTTCACTGCTCATTGCTTTGTGGCATTTGTAGTTTAGTTTTGACACCGTGGCACTCTTGGGTTTCTGATTAATTTGCTGCATTGCTCTAGTTTGGTCACAGCATCCAATGTGAAACTGTACTGTTTTAGTTTATCTTCTGTGAAATAATTCAGCTGTAACTCCTGGTTTTGCTCCAGTTCACTTATAAGGAGCTGAATTCAGATCCCTAGAACTCACATAAAATCTGGATGTGGTGGTGTGTGTTTTTAACTCCAGAATTAGGGCAGTGGACACAGTTGGCTCTCTGAAGTTCACAGGCCAGCTAATCTTACTGAATTAATAATATTCAGGTTCAGTGAAAGACCTTGTCTCAAAAAAAAAAAATGAGAGCACCTGGACCCCTTACCGCAACACCAGGCTTATATACATGGGCACATACACACACACACAACTTCCTTAAGTTTAAGATAAAAATTATTGTATAGTTTTGTTATATTATTACATGTGGAATATAGACTCTGTGAAATGTAATGCTTCTGAAGTTTTTTGATATTGGATATTTTTTATATCCTTTATGTTTGTCGTGTAGCTCTGACTAGCATGGAATTCACTATGTAGACCAAGCTGGCCTTGAATTCACATGGTGAACCTCCTGCCTGCAGCCCTGAAGTGCTGGGATTAGAGGGGTGCATAACCACACCCTTTTTTACTTAAAAATTGTGGGGAATGTCTAAAGCTAGTTTTCTGGGTTAAATCTAATACGAGTTAGCATTAGTTACAATCTTCAGACTTTTAGAATATTTATCCTTAAAAGTAGTAGCAACAGACCTATCACTATCACAGTACCGTATGTTTATGGAAAATAACAATATTTTCTAAAATAACAATAAAGGAGGGGATGTAACCTTGCTTTACCTTCTTGCAAATGCTTTTACTCTCCTGCTTAGGCAAGGTTCCCAGACTTCCCTGGTTACATCTGTGTCTAATCTGCTGTGATGCCATAGCCCAGGAAACCTCTGAGAAGCCCACTGGATACTTTCGGGAGGAGGAAAGAGATAAAGGGCAGGTGGTAGTTCAGTATTAGTCTGAGAAGAGCGTGTCCTCAGTAACATCTGAAGAAGCCTTGAGCAGTGTCAGGATTGCTCAGAATACACCCCTAAAATTGCCATTTGCAATAATTTAGCATTAGGTGACATTTAAAAAAAAGTTGTACCCTGAGTGACAGCACCAGTTGATGTGCTGGTATGGATGAGGGAGGGCCGCTCACAAGGCCCCACCCCTAGATGAAGACCTACAGGGAACTGATGGCTGCTGAGAAGGAGAATCAACCAGTATCCTCTAGGGATAACCTAATTCTGTTAGGTTAACCAGTCCCTAGTGGTTAGCCCTAATCACATATGCATAGGAGCAACACTAAAAGAACTCAGCAGATTCTATCATCTATCTATCTGTCTGTCTGTCTATCATCTACCTTTCTCCCTCTCTCTCTCTCTCTCTCTCTCTCTCTCTCT
>NC_022030.1:42686854-42710992 GCF_000317375.1 Microtus ochrogaster
TACAAAAGATATTTCGGGGGGAGTGGAGAAAATCACTGGGAGACCTGAGGGGGAAAGGGAGAAGCAGAAATGATATGAATACAGCATTCATGTATGAAATTTTCAAAAACATGATAAATTTCTAAAGTAAACTAAAGGCAAAAAGAAAGAGGTGCCTTATTTTTTTTTTAGTTTTGTTTTTAATTAATTATTTAGGTTAGCATACAAAATACTGGTTCTCATCACGGCCTCTTCATACTTACGTGTCACAGTTGAACTTGTCTCCTCCCCCACTTGCAGGAGCTGGTTCTTTCCTTCTACCCCGTGGGTTCCAGGGTTGAACTCAGGTCATCACACAAGAGGGCAAGCTCTTTGGCCACTGAACCATCTCACCAGCCCTCCTGCCGCTTGTTGTGTAGTAGAAATTTGCTAGTCGGTATTGATTTCCTTCTTCCATTAATTGAGACGGGGTCTTGCTAGATAGCGCAGGCCTGCCTCGAAGTCACTAGGTCAGGGCTAACAAATGCCTCAGTGGGTAAAGGAGCTTCCCAGGCAAACCAGGCAACCTAAGTTTGATGCCCAGAACCCGTAAAAGAGTGAAGAGAGAGAAACAACTCCACTCCATAAAGTTGTCCTCTGACCTCTACATGTGCTAATACTGTGACGGCGTAAATTCTCAGTAAAATTATAAAGAAAGTAAATCACTATGTAGGCCATGATGGTCCTTCTGCTTCAGCCTCCAGGATGCCATGACTACAGACCCTTGTACTATCCTCAGCTCTCTTGCTTACGCCATTGTATTACCTGACATAATTTGTTTCCATTTGTCCACCAGAATGGTATTGATAACATGAGCAAACAACTCCCATGTCTCTTTGGGCTTCTGGGCCTCCTTTCCCTAGAAGGTCCTTTCCCTGGACTCTGTCTTTGTGCAGAGAGCAGGGGCCACCTGCGATGTTAGGCACTGTAGCTGAGGACAGCATGGCTAATAAGCGCTGGTTCTGAGTTGTTAGAGAGACCCCCCCATCACTGCAGGGAGGTGGGGAGCAAGGAGGAGAGAAGAAAGCATGCGGAGCAATAGAGGATGAGCCACTCAGTGTGAGCTTGGGTAGAACGCTTTCTCGGTCCTGGATCAACCGCTTATCAATTTTGCCTGCACACATGAGCTGGAAGAAGAGGGTGTACCAGTCTTTGCTGTTTCCCGGTACCCTGCGGTCAATGGATTGTTTCATTTCTGTTGCTGTGATAAGAGACCCTGACACAAAGTGACCTGGTGGAGAAGGAACTTATTCTCTCATAGGGCCAGCTTTCCTTCATTGCAGGGAAATCTAGGCTGGAACTTGAAGCAGCTGGTCATACCCATAATCCAGAGCAGAGAGAAGAGAATGCAAGCATGCCTGTCAGTGTTCAACTTATTCCCGATACTTAAGGCTGCCCAGGATCCCCCTACCTAGGAATTGGTGCTGCCCACAGTGGACTGGGGCTTCCCATAGCAATTAGCATAATGAAGACACACCCAGACTGATGGATCCATAGACCACCTTAACCTAGACAGTCCTTTAAGACTCATACAATCCCTGATGGTTTTAGAGTATGTCAGGTTGACAATTTAAACTAATCATTGTGTTGGGCATGGTGGAGCGTGGTTTGAATCCCAGTACTCAGGAGAGGCAGGTGAATCTCTGAGGCTAACCTGGTCTACATAGCAAATTCCAGGCAAGCCACACTTACAGGTGATAGCCTGTCTCACACAAATAAAACCCAAAGCATCACAACTTGCGCCACTATTTTAGATGTATAAAGTTTCAATTTTACTTCAAATCATTCCTTTTAGCGGACCTTTTTTTTATACCAGAAGTTATCCAGTCATTGGTAGCCTCTTGTAAACCAGTTTATACTTATACATGAAATGTATCCCTTAGGGCAAGCTCAGAGTACCTGAGCGAAGAGGAGTCACCTGACTATGGGCTCATCTTCAAGTACTTTAGAGAAAATAAGGTGGAAATCGCGAGTGCCATCACAAAGCCCTTTCCTTTCCTTATGAGCCTCCGAGACCGCGGCTACATCTCTGAGCAGAAGTTCCGGGTGAGTGAGGAGAAGGAACTCAGGCCTGACAGTCAGCCTGCCCTGTGCTGTATTCCTCTGAACCTCGGGATGCAGCCAACAGGCTGAAGGGCCTCCAGGGAGTAGGTAACTTTACTTCTTGGAAGTCAGAGGTGACAGGAGAAGCAGGCATCACAGGAAACATTCCTATTGGTCTCTGCAGTAACCGGGGCTGAGGTACATGGTGACAGGGGAAATATGGGATGTGGGAATGCTCTAAAGGGCAGAGCACCCCAGGTTTGCTTGTGCAGTTTGACAACAGAAGCTAGAATGCAAGTGGACATGTCCAAGCAGGGCTTCTTTACAAAACCTACTTATTCCAAATCCCAGAGCCTGAGAGCTTTGAAAGTCACAGGCAGTTGGGTCACATGAGAATAGAACCAGAAGTCATACTTGCTTCTTGTTGTTCAGGTGCCGCTAAGGCCCTAGAATGTTGGTGATGGGGTCCCGTGGGGATAATGACAAGCCTTCTCTTTTTTGTGCATTGTCTTTGCCCGGTGGCCAGGATGATCACTTGGTTGCCTTGAGCTCTGCAGACCAGGTCAGTCTCCAGGGAGTTCCTGTCTGGTCCCAGCCTCTCATGGCCTGTTAGGGCCGCAGTGGAGCATCTTGGCCTGGCTCTTACAGACACATCCTTTGATTATTCTTCAGAGCTACTCTTCCCTGTCAACTGTGTGTCAGCATCAGAGCTGCTCTCGGATAAGCACGGGTCTGTCATTGCAGAGAGGACATGTAAGATGTCACCTCATCAATGCAAAACTGAGACACTTCACAAGAAATTGAATGGCATTTGAACCATTCTAAGCCTCTCTTATAAATTCATAAATCCATTGTGACATAATTCTTCCTTCAATATTTTTAAGAATTATCAGCAAAGTTGTGAAAACCAGATCCCACCGGAAATAGTGTATGACATCCTCAGTGACCTACAGAACAAGTTTAGCCTGCAGCTTATGAAAGTGATATTCAGCCCGACGCATCTGAAGGCCTACCCAGATTTAAAGGAGACTCTAAAAAACTGCCCAAATGGTAACTATAGCTCTCACCTGCTTCCGGGAGTTCAAGACAATTTCATTCATTCATTCATTCAATTACTCATTCATTTTTTTCATTGATAGTTGACATGGAATTTATTGAGGGACTGTGACATGCCAAACACAGGGGTAATGTAGGAAATACACATGGCCCATGTAGTCAGTAGCTTACACATAGGCCAAGTAACACAGAGATAAGTGTTCAGTCAGAACCTGAGTTTCATACTGTTAAGACACACTATGAATGGCAAGTTCCCTTAGAAAGGAGCTGGCTCTCTGGTACTCACAGACATGCCCAACAACCAAAATGTGTTCCTTGTATCAGAAAATTTACCATTCAGTGGAGTCCTACATCAACTTCCTTCTTTGACGAACAGAGAGATCACAAGGGAAACCCCTCTTGGACCAGGCACCAGAGAGGGCACGCTGTGTCAACTTAGAGTATGAAAAGAAGGTGGGCTCTCAGAACTGAGGGGCTGCATGTCACATGAATGTGAAGTCAGCAGGTCCTGGGTAGAGAACAGCCTCTGTAGCTCCCACTGGTCCCCTGTGGCCTCAGCTTTCCAGCTCCCCTACCTCTAAAGGACTTTCAAGAAGGTACACCCTCATCAGACTCCTTATGAAGAATATTTTTACATTTCTTGGGTATCTTTCCCTTTTTCCCTCATGTCTTCTGGGTCTTGTCTCTTCATCTGTATCAGTTGGTCACCTTGAAATGCAGCTCTTTAAGGTACAGAGTTGGTGTTTCACTTCTCGCCGGCCACCTGAGGGTCACTGGCAGCCACTTCCTGTGTTGCCGTTCAGAAAGCAGTCTTTCATTTCACCCAGCCCATCCTTCCTGGGGAAGCACTGACCCCCTTCAGGAAGAGGAAGTACTAGAGTGTCTTCCTTGACTCAATTCAAGCAGAGTCTCTCTATTTCCCTCTCTACCTCCGCTTTTTCTTCTTTCCTGCATCCTTGAAAGATGTTGACTTCCCCTCCCTCCGTCCCCTCCTCCCTCCCTTCCTCCCAGCCTTCTTCCTGCATCTATAAAGTTTTATTTTTTCTACAGAAGCCCCTCTGCCTTTCTTGACATAGCTGTGTCACTTGTAAAAACATTTTCTGCCTTTGTTTTAACCTGGAATTGGCTTTCACTGTCCTCTGACATTTTTGAGGAGATACAAACCATGATTGTTATTTTCCCACTGCTGTGTCTAACTTTCCAGGGTACCAAAGGGCCTAGAAGGTTGCCCAGAAACACCAGAGTCCAGTATGCACCTGGCTATAGAACTGTGAGATGCAGCTTGGCTCACAATTCAGATTCCTAATCGCTTTTTTCCCTTCTCACTGATTCATGTCTGCTTCTATTACATGCTCTGCAAGGAAACTTCAGCACCCACTCAAGCCTTGAGCAGGCTAGCTTGCCAAAACCATGGTTTTAGATTGAGTGGTTATTCAAGGAGTTTCCACAAATCCATTCATTTATCTCCAAAAGCTTGCAAATTTAGAGGGCAAATTCTTCTTCATTCCATTTTGTATGTTAAGCAGATACTTAGACATATGTAACTTGGTCAGGCCAAAGTCAAGCCTGAGCAAAGGACTAGCATCCCTCAGAACACACTGTGGTGATGTTGTGTGAGGCAGGATTATGGGGTTGCTAGGATCCCTGAACGTGGTTCTCATGGGAGATCTGGGGCGACATGAGGAGTGTGCTGGGCCAGATACAAAGGTGAAGCGGAGAGATGGTAGAATTGGAGCCTATCACATGGGGATTAGAGCTCTAGGGTCAAAGGAAGCTCAGAGATGAAAGGAGGCTGTACTAAAGAGCATTGACATCAACAAGGAAGGAAAGGGCTGAGGCATGTGTGATGCTTTATATTGTAGAAGAACAGCACTGGGGACCAAAAGATGAGAAGAAAGTAAGAGGGGTGAGCAGAGAGAAAAGAGACAGAGCAAGGCTCTAGATGGGTGGGGGCAAGTATCTCAGATGAGGTGCTGGGAGGTATCTGCCTCATCGCTGTCTGATTCGGTCATTGCCATGTTTCTCTTCAGTGTCCAGCAACCACAGGACTCCTCAGAGGACAAATGGAAGAGATGCTGATGAGAGGCCCAGACTGCCAGCACTTGTCGCAGAAGGTGATTATGTTCTTAGACTGCAAATTACCTCACTGGTGCTGTTTTCCTGTCTTCACCCTTCTCGTCTCACCATTTCCAATGCGCACGCGCACGCACACACACACACACACACACACACACACACACACACACACACACTTTTGTTCAGCTTGTGGCTGCTGTCCCCAGTGGGAGACAAGAAGGGAAGGAGAGTGAGTCTCCGAATAGAAGGGCTTTTGGGTAATTAAAGGGTACAAAGTCATAAAAATGAAGATTAGAGGCAAGAACGGGAGATTCCTAAGCAGACTTGAGTTTATCTGAATCAATCTGGCTTAATATATAGCCACATATTACTTAATAATGGGGATGAATTTCTGAGAAATGTGCCATGAAGTGAGTTCTTTATTGCATTGACACTTTAGAGTTCTCTGCCCCTAAAGATCCCAGTTATTGGGTCAATCACTCACTGATCATATCAGCCTATGTGATGTCTGTCTTAACGTGGTCCATCCTAGGTTAAAATGTTATCATATGTCACACGAATGTGTTCTCAGGATGGAGTTTGATAAGAGAGTGAAAAATGTAAACACATTTGCTAGAGATCACACAGGAACAATGAAATGTGGCATTAGGGGAAATATGCGGAAGGGGGTATAAAATTAGACGACGAGAGAAAGGACAGAAATGGAAAGGCAGGGCAGCAGTCAGCAAGAGAAGGTCAACTCAATAAGCTCCATAAATAGATGCACGGTGTAGAGACAGCAGTGTGGGAAGATGGTGCTGGAGACGGGAAAGGAGATGGGGCCAGGCGGGCTGCTCACAGACGCTGGCAAATCTTGGAGGTACAAGCATGCCCACTCTTTAGGCAGTGACTTGATAATCTCTCAGAGTCCCACCTATTCATATCAGGTATGAATTCAGGTCATTACCAACTGTCTTTCATGTTTTTCCTCTTTAATGACCCAGAAACCTTCTTTACAAATGAATGGAGAAGGCAGATCAGAAGTCCAGAAGGTGATACGAATTTCTTTTCTTTTTTAATTAATTTATTTTATTTCATGTGCCCTGATGTTTCGCCTGTATGTTGTCTGCATGAGGGTGTTAGGTCCTCTGGAACTGGTGTCATGAGCCACCATGTGGGTGCTGGGAATTGAACTCAGGACCTCAGGAAAAATAGTCACTGATCTTAACCACTGTGTCATCTCTCCAACCCCACTGATACAGATTTCAATGACCTATTTTCTAAGTAGCTTTATTTCTCTGTCGTTACAGAGAAGAACCTTCATTCCTTTTACCCCCTTTCCTGTTCACCAATCCATCATCCATGTACCAACACAGCCATCTAGTTATCCATCTACTGCCTGTTTATACATCTATCCATTTATCTATCCACACATCCACTGACGCACCCACGTACCAATATAACCACCCATCCACCTGCCAGTCTGTTTACCTATCTACCCATCTGTCCATCCGTTCATCCATCCCTCCAACCATTCATCCATCCATCTGTCCAACCACCGTTCATTTCTTTTCTCCCACCCCTCTCCACAGATGGCCAGATTATGGTCAGCTTTTGAATTGTTTTCAGGAGACACAAGCAATATAGAAGTCAAATTCAGGCTGGTTGAGATTTTTCTTGAGTACAGATTGTACATCAAGAGAGGGAAGTTGAGAACTCCAGATGGAGCCATCAAATCTGGGGCTCTGAGTGACTGTTAGTTTTACCTCAATAGACATGAGATCTTAATATCACCATTTGGGGTACAGTACTGAGGAGGATTGATCCCATTTAGCTACTTTCCCCTTGGTTGGGCATGGGGAGTACACCTGAAATTGATAAAACTCTTGGAGAAGACCTTTGAAGAGGATTTGGCAAGGGGATCTCCTTCTTTGTCCACGGTGAACAAGACTTCCTATGACATGAAAGGATGCTAAAACAGAATATGCAGAAAGGGCAGAAAAGAAAAGTTTAGATTCAAATTTAAGCTGGAAAACCCAGAAACAGCAAGTTAACTAAAGAGAACAGACTGAACTACAGAAATGAGAACAGTGTGTGTGTGTCTGGGGGAGGGGGAGAGCTAATATCAATTATAAAACAAGGTGCAGAGTTTAAAATGTGGAGAACGTTATGTAAAGGGAAGATGCTGATAGATAATGTAGGAGAGTCATCAGCCCTACGCACAGAGAAAAGATAAAAGAGAATGAATTAAAACCCAGTAGAAGGCCAAAGGCATGTGCTGCCAAGCTTGATGACCTGAGTTCGATTCCTGGGACTCACACGAAGGAAAAAGAGGGTTGATTCTTGTAAGTTCTTTTGTGGCCTCCATGTATGTGTCATAGTATGTGAGACACTCTCCCATCCCCAGATAAATACAATAGCAATAACAACAATGTAATAATAGCAATAAAATTTTAATTCAGTTGAGAGCAAAAATTATCTTCAGGGAAGAGAGAAAACAGATTAAGATACTGAAGGGACAGAGATACTAGCCAAACCCAACTCTTGGCTTAAGGTGATTGAGGCGTTAACTGTGAGTTTTCAGATTATTGTCACCAACTTTTCAAATGGCCGTGGAAAAATGTGCAAGGGTGATCAGTCTCTCCCAGGCACTCTTATCTGCTCCCATCTGTAATCCCCAAACAGGAACCCCTGGACTTGCCTGTCAGTTTCCCCTTCTGCAGGCTTGGATGTCTTCACACAGGTCTCTCAGCATGCAGCTTTCAAAGATTCCTCTATCCAGAAGTTCTTTAAGAAGATGCTTGTGTACCTTCTTCAATTAGTTCATCTATAGTACAGAATGAAGATGGTCTAGTTCTCAATAGACTCAGGAAATGGCCAGTTAACTGGAATAACAGACATATTTATATAAGATGTTTGGGTCTCTTGGATCTCTATAAATAATAAGTTGGCCACAGGTACAGCTTGGTGGGGAGAAATTTATACTTCTTTTTCTATTTTCCTCTTGTTTGGCAAAGATATCAATGAAATAAATCAATTCATTGTCGTTCCCCTAAAAAAAAAAAAGAAGATGCTTATGAAGTTTCCAGTGGTATTTGTTTTGGCAGCAGACCTGCCTCCTCTGCTGGTGTCTCTGTCTCAGCATGAGACACTGTTTCTCCCTTCCCAAACAGGGTTGTTAGTGACTGCCCCTCACCAGTGTAACCCAGTCTTCCACGTATCACCCCTGTCCATCTTCTCCCTTCTCCAACAGAAAAAGCAAATCATCTCTCTCTCCTATTTTAATTTATTTTTATCTGCACCACATACTTGATTGGTGTTTAAGGAGGACAGGAGAAAGTGTCAACCTTGCCTCTGAAATTGCAGAGAGCTGTGAGCTTTTGGATGGCACTGGGAATTGAACCTGAGTCTCCTGGAAGAGCAGCAAGCACTCTTAACTACTGAGGCATCTTCCCAGCCCCTCGCTCCCCCACCAACATAAGATCTCTTGTTTTTACCTTACCACTTCAGAGACAGCCCTTAGTCTCAGATGCCTTTTCTCATTCAGTCTTGCTCCATCAAAGGCATTGTCTCCAACTCTACGAGACACGCAGACATGCAGTTGGCACATCCTCCTTTCCCTTTTAGTTCAACAACTTCTTGCTGTTATAAGGATTCCATTCATTTTTTCCCCTAAAGTTCGCACCTTCCTGTCTGCCTCTCTTGTTCTTCAAGACAATAGATTGTATAAAACATTCTTAGTTATTTTGACTCCCTGGTTCTTCTTGTATCCTTTGCCATTTGTGTAGAACAGGGAGAAGGGCTTGTGACTCCTGTTTGGAAGAACCCGATTTCTAGGAGAAGAATACGTGGATGCTTTTTTTCATGTTGAAGTGGTGGCTGCTGGGGAAAGACAGTGCCTTGCTCTACTCGAGCTTTGTATTACACAGTCAATGTCACTTTGATCCCTTGTCCTCCTTATTTTCTTATATTCCACAAGCTTCCTGGTTCCCACCTGAGCAAACTGAGGTCCCCCTGCATGGTTTGTTGTATTCTTGTTTCTTTTCAGCATCCTGTAGTCCTGGAAGTTCCCAAATGAATGATGAACAGGCAGGGGAGGTACCTAGCTTCCCACAATGCATCGGAGGTAAATGAGCCTTTATTTGCCAGTTAGCTAGTGAAACTGCAAGAGAGAAGGTGCCTTTCTCTGCCCCCCCCCACTTATCCTATTCTTATATTCTCATAGAGAAGAAACCATAGAGGCAGCAATGGGGGTCAGAAATAATGAGGAATGAAGTGTGCAGAAAAGCAACAGATTTTGGCCAATGTTCTGCCTCTGGTGGCAGAGGCGTCATGTCAGTCTCCCCTTCAGAGTCCCCAAAACAGAGACCTTCATCTAGGAGACACTAAGAAAGCTTAACTCTCCTAGTTGTCACTGGTGGCTCCCCTACTGTGTTTTTCCTTGGCCATTTGAATCCACTGAGTCTTCTGTTCCTTTCTACAGAGGGAAGTAGATCTTGTGAACAAATGTTTGATGGACAAGAGCCCCAGGATAACAGACCCTCATCAGCACCAAGACCTGAAGCAGGTGAGCAAGGGGAGTGTGGTGTGGTCTGCAGGGTTCTGGGCACTAAATTCTGAGCTGGTGTTTCCTGCTGCGTTTGCTCTGCACACATTGTGATGAAGAGATGCTCATGCCCTGGCTATGGTTCTTTATAGTGCCCACAGCATTCTGGGAAAATTCAGGGAGAAAAAAAGTCTTGAGAAACATCATGAAGGAATATTATTTGTGGTAAGGTACTCACATATCAATTTAGTAGGAACCTGCGGGACCAGACAACACTCCTTGCCTTTGTCTTTCCACAGCCACTAAGGCCATACTATATTGAATTCATAGGACAGTTTCTTGCTCTCATTTCTTATTCTCTATGGAAACTAAGAAGCTCATAACTTTTAACTTCTATGCAGGTTGATCATTGTTGTTGTGTTTTCATAAACTTGTTAAAGTGCTCAAAGAGGTTGGGAGAGTTCAACTGTTAAATGTCAGGCTCACAACCAAATATATATATATATAAGGAGGGCCCACTTGTTCGTCCTGGCCACCCAGAACCAAAATAGTCACATAGAAACTGTATTAATTAAATCACTGCTTGGCCCATTAGTTCTAGCTTCTTATTGGCTAATCTCTTGTATATTAATTTAACTCATCTATTAATCTGTATATCACCTCGAGGTGGTGGCCTACCAGCAAAGTTTCAGCATGTCTATCTCTGGCGACAGCTCCATAGCATCTCCCTCTCACTCTGCCTTCCTCTTCCAATGCTATAGGCCAAGCCAGTTTTCTTTATCATTAACCAATAAAATCAACACATAGACAGAAGTACTTCCCATGCCATTTCCCCTTTTCTGTTTAAGCAAAAAGGAATGCTTTAACTTTGACATAGTAAAATTATATATAATAAACAGTTATCAAGCAAGAATTACAATATTTATATCTACTTTATCTCTTACCATAACTAAGGAAAACTATATCTATTCTTCAGCTCCATCAAAGACTCTGAGAGGATATAATATTACCTAAGTAAACAGGAAGTACATTGTAAGCAACTTCCAAAATTCTAGAATTGCTACCTGGACAGTTATCCAAAGTTCTTCTGTAACGTTGGAGCATCCATCTTCAGCCTACAGGCCCATAGTATCTGGCAGGAGTTTCCACGAAGCAGGAAATTTCAAATGCAGTTCTGCCTATCTTGGCAATTTGT
Organism: Microtus ochrogaster; assembly: GCF_000317375.1. Classification (NCBI taxonomy): domain Eukaryota; kingdom Metazoa; phylum Chordata; class Mammalia; order Rodentia; family Cricetidae; genus Microtus; species Microtus ochrogaster. The sequence continues at coordinate 42,697,768 of NC_022030.1, forward strand.
CATTCACTTTCTTATGTGTCATGCAGAATGTCTGGCAGACTCTTTCATGAATCAGGAACCCTGAGGGGTCATCTCACCTTTAGGCAAGTTTAGCAGTTATTTCTCTGTGGATACTGCATGTCCAGTTCATTAAGCAGTCCAGGCAAGTGCAGTTTCTTGCCCAAATGGCTAACCAACTCCATAAGGAGCCTCTTTGATGCCCATCTTCCTCTTGAAGTAGCTTGTACTGCCAGGAGCAGATGTGTCTCATTGCCATGAAAAGTTCTAAGTTATTAAAACATTTTAAATGCCATATTCTGTAGTCTTTGGAAGATATGAAGAATGCCTATCCATCTGAAATATATCTCTATACATATAGAAAATCTAACTAACATGACTACAAGCTTGACTATTATAGATGAGTATTAAATTATATTTCTTAATTATACATTACATTTTTAAATTTTATGTGAACTACACATACACAATACCTTAATCAAGGCCAGAAATATCCATATACAGTGTAACAAAATTTACCTTAAATTTGTATCAATAAACCGAGATCCATACCAAAGCAAATTATTCATCTCTATAGCATATCCCTCTTTAAATGTAAACAAACAATTATGAAAAATATTTGGGAATATGGACATAGTTCTGTCCATACTGCTTCCTGCTGTTTGGAGGTCACTGTTAATCAGGTCTTTCATGGTGCATTCTATGTGCTAGGTTCATCTCAGTCAGCAGTTGGGTGAAGTAATTTTTGAGGGGTGTTTAAAGCAACCTTCAGGGTGTCTTGTTTCATCAAACCATACCAGCCTGGAAGCAATCCAAAGGTTCTCATCCTCTGTGGAAATGAGAGAAGAACCTCTTTTCCAAAGCAACATATCTTTAGACCCAAATATGGAAGTCATGATACCTTTATAATATACATGCTGATTTAGCTTAGCAGCCCATACAATGAAATGTCTCTCTGTACTTAGCTCATTCACAGTCCAAAAGTTCAAAGGTAACACAATAACATACATAAATTCAGAGACTCTTTTTGACTTTTTCATTTTTACATGACTTATTTTTCTTAACTGCTTTTAATCCATGCCTATCTGTACTCTGTCTCTTTAAAGACTTTACCCATTTTTAAAGCATTAACTTTATTTTGTGACCCTCTATACTCTTTTTTTTTATAGTGCTCAAAGAGGAAGTATTGTATCATCTGACTGCTGTAATTTAATGAAACCCAAAGCTATTCAATCAGTATGATTTTGGCACTTTCCCTACATTCTTTAACACACATGTCATCCTGCCTTCCCTTTATTCTGAAAACCCTTAGCACTTTGTCAAGAGGGGAATTGTTATAGTTGTAATTCTCTAGAAGCACAGGAATCAATGAGTTTCTGGTATGTTTTAGAACTTGACAATGACAAGAAGATCAGAGGTCAAGTTTCCAGATGGTCTCACCTGGGCTTAGGTGGCTAGATTCTCATGATCTGAACCCAAAGTTTATGTCTTCGACTACTCAGGGGAGCCCACAAGGGTCCAGCAGAAAGAGGTTTTATTTAGCAAATAGGGTTTCTTAAAGAGAACGGAAGAAAAAAACATCACGGAGAATTACAAAGCATGTGAATAGTTTAATATGAGATAGTGGAGTCCCAGAAGGGTAGCTCTAGAAACTATTAACACAAAGGCAATGTAAAATGTGGTGCATACTGAGGAGGTAAAGAAGACAGTAAACGTTAGGAAGAGAAAATCCAGAGAGCTAGCGAGAGGCACAAAGGCCTTTCCAAGCAACGTTGAAAATGGAGTTGCTAGGAGAAATAACTACCACCTAATGTTAACTAAGGAACAGCTATACTTGTGAGTCCTGTTCTCTATGAGGCAGGCTGGGGCTGGCTGGGAGTGGGAAGAAGGATTGTGTTCAAAGCACATGGCTTCTAGGCCACAGCTAAATTCACTTGGAGCTTTAAGAAGAAGGAAGCTCATTAAAGGGGGTAGGGGAGAGGCAGAAAGTGAAGCAGAGAAAAATGTAGAGCTCAATAAAAATCAATAAAAAAAGGAGAAGGTAGCTAAGGGGCTTAGACTCTACAAAGCAGAAGTGCTTAGCAACAGCTGCTATGAAGACATCAACCCAGCATTTGGAGGGTGACTGCTGCTGATTTCAAATTTGTATCATTGCTTCTGATTGGCTAGATTTCAGAAGTTTGGTTAGTGATTAGGTAGTCACTGGCCAGTTTGACTGGTAAAACTAACAAAAGTTATCCTTTACTATTTTCAGAGAACAGTTTTATTTTTGTCACAGAATATAAGAACTTTGAAAATCTTACAACTATATGTAGCAAATTAAAGGAAATTTAATTTGGAAAAATGGAAAATAATGTACATTGTGGAAAGAGATAGCTCTATTGGATCCTGGGTGTGACTGCTACAGCAGGTTTTATTTGTTTTTGAGTTTTCGTTGTTTTTGGTTTGTTTGTTTTCCTAGAAAATAGCTTTCTTCTTCATTCAGAATCTACCTTGCTGTGCAATCAGAGAGAAGTGGGGTCTCTTATCTGACACTGTCTCAGGATCCACGGACAGCAATGTTTTAGTTAGGGTTACTAGCCAGAATGCTCGATCACCGGGTGATGAAATAGGGTAGGAGAGCTTGATTCTAGCCTGCTGTTGGATGACAGAGAAGGCGACTCTGTTCTAAAATAATCACACAGATGCCATTCTGATAAAGGGGGCAAGACAGGAGAGGAAAAAATAAAAAAGAGGAACTGAAAGTCAGACAAAAGGAGAATGCAAAAATATTTTAAAGGAATAAGAAAAGGCAGTGGTTCAATTTAGATATAAAAAGGCCATGTGTCCGATGCTTGGAATGACAATAAAAGACCCCAGTCAAGTGAGTTCAAAGCCATCCAGGAAAATTAGTTGGCACCATGTCTAACAGTGAACACAAAGAAAACATGTGAGGGCATAGCCCAGTGGTAGACTGCTTGCCTAGAATGGGTGAGGCTCTGAGTTTGGTACCCAGTATTGCAAAATTAAATAACAAACAAACCAATACCTATAATTTTGGCACAGGAGCAGAGCGATCCACAAGTGAAAATGAGATGTGTTCCTGTGTCATGTGTCCCTCAGCATCCTTGCAAGTGGACCCAGAAGCAAGGATGGAAAGCAGCCAATCAGGTAACTAATAGACAAGGCTGCACAAGGTTGTGGGTTAGGCATGGCTGAGAGAATGCCACAGCATCCAGCTTGTGGTCCAGTCCATCCCTGAATCCAGTTCTTTGCACTTGCCCGCTTGGAGCTAAAGAGAAGCAGGAACCCTTTGCGGAGCCACATTTGAGAGGATGGAGTTGGTTGATCACATATGGATGAAGTAGAAGCAATGCATTCTTAAAACTGGTACTTACCTTGTCTGCTGCCTTGGTGCACTGAATTGCACCAGTTCTTTCTTGCCACCTAAGACAGCAGGTAAACGTCTGCAGCTAGATAATGGAGTTGCTTTGTTAGGGCCTTAGGAAGGACCTGAATGAGTACGAGCTGCTGCTAGTGAGGAGGAAAGAGTTCAGGCCAACTCTTCCCAACCCAGTGTGCATTTTCAACCAGACTCCTCAAGTGTGTCAAAGAACTAATCAGGGCTTGCCCAGAAATTTCCCCACAAAATTAGTATTTTATCTGTGAAAAAAAATATGTTAAGATTTAAAATGTCCCATTGGGGGTGGGGGAGTCAAAAATGGCCAGCACCCTCCCTGGATTCCTAGTTCTCAGTTCAGCAGCCTTAGGTTCTTCTAGAAGGAGGAAAGGAATGATGGTTCGAACACGGATGGAAGCAAAGCCTTTGCAGTATGCTAAGATTTGTAATTTCTCTTCATTATTTCTTACCTCATTGCTATTTATTGTTTTCTAGATACCATAGAGACTGGGAACAACCCTACTGTAGAAAAATCCAAGGGGAAGAGAGGTAAGGAAGCAGATGAGAATTTGTGTGCCTTTGGTGTTGTTGATAAGTTATTTAGTGCTAGAATTATTATTGTTCTTGTGTGTGACAATGGGGTAGACTGTGTGACCTCCCCTGAGTTCCTCCTTGCCCTTGAAACCTCTTCTCCTAATGACAAAGACCTTCTACACAAATGATTAAGATAAGGCCTTGTTTAGTGGGGACAATGTCTGACTGCGGTGTAGGGTGACCACTCTGATTTTATGGGTCTGAAGAAGTGGGGAACCTTCTTTAGGTGGTGGCGCATGCCTTTAGTCCCAGAATTCAGGAGGCAGAGGCAGGCGGACCTCTGGGTGTTTGAGGCCAGCCTGGTCAACAGCACAAGTTCCAGTACAGCCAAGGTTACACAAAGAAGCCCTGTTGGGAAAAACAAAACAAAAAAAAAAAAAGAGGAGCCTTTCTTAGATGCAGAGAGAATGGCTGTGGAGGAGTCATCAGAAAGATGCAAGACTGAGGATGCAGGAAGGGACCAAGGAACTTGGGTGACCTTGAAGACGTGGAAAAGGTGAGGGAATAAGTTCTTCACGAGGAACAGATGAAGGGCTGGGGACACCTACACTTGAGACTGGGGAGATCCAGGTCAGACACAGAACTGATATAATTTTAAATAAACCCGTGATGTTTAAAGCTACTAAATGTTTGGTAATTTGTTCTCAGAGAAGTAAAGAGTAGTACATATTTTGGAATAGTGAGGAATTATGTAATAGTCTTCATGACAGTGACAGACCACATGTATGATAGTGGTCTCATAAGATGGCATTACTGTGCAGGGTTGCAGTTGACTTAGTCTGTAAGTACATTGATGGTTGCACAGTGAGAAGATTCTAACGACATATTTCTCAGAATGTACCCCATTGGTAAGCCAAGAATGTGTTTTCTGCAGGTGAGATATAGCCCTATTATAGTCATAAATATTCAGAAGTAGTATTGAAGTTAGGCAATGAGGAGAGACTAAAGAATTTGTTTGTCATTTGTCTTTTGTTTGACAGGGTTTCACTGTATAGCTCTGGCTGGTCTAGAGCCTGATGTGTAGACAGATCATGTTGGCCATGAACTCACATGTCTGCTTGCTTCTGCCTCCTGAATATTAATATTAGGGGAAATCCTCACTCAGTTGCTGGTCCCTTGAGGAGTAATTTCAAATTACTCAAATTAGAAAAGTCTTAGAATGCTCCAAGCAGTGAATTCAAAGACTCAGGAGGAAGTGGCAAGCACTCTGAGAAAACCTACATTCATTCAGTTTATCAACTGAATACTCTTGATATTTGATCACATGGTCATTAACTAGGGCTCAATGTTCTTTGCAGTTCATATTTAAGATAAAATTTATAGTGAAAGGCCCAAATCCTAAGTACACCCTTTGATGAATCCTGCTAACTGCATTATTTTTACAATAAAAGTCTTATGGCAGGGCTGGAGAGATGGCTCAGTGGTTATGAGCACTGGCTGCTCTTCCAAAGCACCTGGATTCAGTTCCAAGCACCCACATGACAGCTCTCAACTGTCTGTACCTCAGTTCCAGGGGACCTGACATGTTTGTACCAATGCACATAAAATAAAGTTAAATAAATTATTTTTTTAAAATCTTATGGAGACACAGAACACAAACAGGAGCCTGCGAAGGTTCTCTGTGTCCTTTCTGCCCACTACCCATCAAGGCAGCCACTTTTTGTTCAAAGATAACTTCATTTAGATTGATTTGTAAGTGCTTTATAAGTAGGATTTTCCCAGCATGATCTTTGCTGTGAAGTTTCCCTCCCTTCTTAGAATGACTTTGCTATTAACTCACAGTGAGGTACGCAGTGCCAGTTGGATCTTTTTATTGCTAATGAGTATATACATTGTCTGAATAGCCCAAATTTGTTTGTGTGTTTTCTCCGATGTTTCCCGCTTGGGATACTATCAAGAGCATCCTTGCAGAAGCCTCTCTGAGGCTTTTATATTCTTACAGGGTAGATGTCTTCTTGTCCCTCTGCCAAGATCCACAAGGACTGTGTTCCGAAGCAGGCCATGTAGATGCTGCACACATAAGTCTATGTGGGGACAAAGAGCATGGCGTGCCGAAAGTCCCTGTTTTATAAGGCAACGGTGGCAAATGTGACCTTTTCCCTGTGGCATTTAACAAAGTTGATGAAGAATAATTTCTGATTGTCTCTGACATCTCTAAAGTAAAACTCTCTGTTTCTGTAAGGGGAAGATATGTGGAATGTCTGGCCTTCACACAGGTCCTGAAAAAACACGTCCCTAAAAAGACACGTTTAAAATAGTTGGGTGCCTCTAAACAAGACATTCTGAAATTACTGAGTGTGAACGAGAACAGATCATGAGGCACACAACAAAACTCATTTTAAGAGTTTATTGAGAGAGAAAGCGAGGTGCACAGGCCTGAGGAAGTTGGTGCTGGAAGAGAGCGTGGGGAAGGCATGAGCACATGGACTTACGTAGTTGCAGCATGCATAAATCACTTGACCACACTACACATAGGTCACGTAGGGCTTGAGGGCCTTGGGTGGCTATGTAAGTTGCTTGAGCTCTTGATGGCACATGCACGGCCCAGAACCTGGAAATACCATCACTTGAGGTGGCTAAGCATTTGTCAAAGTGCTACGTGATGGAAATGATGACATTTCACCCTTTTGTTTATTATAAAAATTTGGGAGGGGTTAGGAGTGTGGAAATGGGGTGTCAGATCTCTCGAGGCTACTTCCTGCTGGCTGGTGGGTGTCAGAGAGTTGGGGTGCTTGGCCACGTCTTGGGGTAGTTGATTACTTCCATGTTTTCCAGGGCCTGTGTAACTGTCTGGCTGGCAACTTGAACCTGACAAGATGCTGGCCAGGTAGAATATTGTGTTTAGAAAAATTTTGATCCTGGTGACTAACGGAGGAGGGTCCCAAGATGGAGGATAGAGTGGGGTTCCCCAGGGTTCCCAAGATGGAGGAGAGAGTTTCCCAGGAGTCCTGAAACCAAGGAAGAGTTAAATGATTCTTATCCTAGGTGATCAGGGAAGAGTTAAATGATACTTACTCTGGGCCAGTCTGGTCTGTTCAAGTGGGTCCTGCTCTATGGGTCCTCTTGTATAAAAAGGTACCAGGTATAGGTGGCCTGAAGCAATGTACCTTCCTGTATGTGTGAGGGGTGGGGCAGTAGTTCCTCTAAGGTTTCTATGCAGGAATGAGATGGGGAATAGTTAGTATTAGGTTGAGGTAGGAGATTTGAGATAACAAGGGGTGGGCAGCATTGGAAAGTAAGTGCAGCATCTTCCACTAGTGCCCCCTGGAGGGAAAGAGCTTGGGAAGGAGGTAAAATTTGTAAGCCTTTCTAAGTTAAGAGATGGGACAGATTGTAGTGGCAGAAAATAGTGATGGGTGACCCAAAGGTTTTTTTGACTTATGATTAAGGAGCTCAGCAGCTGCTAAAGCACATTTGCAGGGTGCCCAGCCCCCAGTGGTATGGTCTAGCTTCTTTGACGGGTATGCCATAGGCACAAAGGAAGGTCCCAACTGATGCCCTAGAACCCCAAGGGCATATCCTTCCTTTTCTGTTACATAGAGGGAGAAAAAATGAGTTAGGTCTGGGAGATGGAGAGTTGGGACCTGGATAAGGGCTTGTTGAAACCTCTGGAAGGATTTAATAATGGTGAGGGGCTCATTTGCAGAACTGAGACCATCTTCATATATGGGGTGGGCAAGAAGAAAAAAAGAGAGGATTCAGGAACACAAGAAGCCAGCTGTTCCTAGGAACGATAAAATCTCCTCTTTTGTAGAAGGGACTGCAAGAGACTGGATTAGTTTTTTCCTCTCTAAGGTAATAGCTTTTGGGGTTGGGATAATAGTTAATCCCAAAACTATGACCTGAAAGATAAACAGTTGGACCTTAGAAGGTGAGACTCTCTAGCCCTTTTTGGACAAGAAATTTGAAAGAGCAGAGATATTAGTTTGGCTGATCTCTAGGGACAGACTGCAAAGTAAAATATCATCTACATACTGTATGAGTTTAAAATTGGGGAGAGACAATGAGAGTAGATCAGAAGCTAAAGCTTGATCAAATAGATGTGGGCTGTCCCGAAATTCCTAGGCAGGACAGTTCAGGTGAGTTGTGTGGAGAGGTGAGTGCTAGGGTCAGTCTTGGGGTTTTACCTGAGAGGCTGGTAGAGGAAGAGATACATTGAAGCTGGGAGGTTGGGAGGCTAGGAGGAGAAGGAGAGGAGCTGCTGGCGAGCCTGGGGTGAAATGAATGGGAGGAGCAAACAAAATAGAAGCTCCCAATTCAGCTAAAATAATCTCTTCCCATAAGAGGTACAGGGTAAGTTGGCATGACTAAAAATGAGTGAGTGAGAGGAATACCTTTGAAAATGCAATTGTGTGGTGGGGTCTGATGAGTTAGATAATGCTGTCCTCCTACCTCAACAATAGGGAAAGCAGAAGGAGATGTGGGTACCCCAAACTCTCTAAGTACCAAGTATGGGGCTCTGGTATCCAAGAGAAGGGAGATGACCCATCCTGATACTGTGATATTTACCCATGGCTCCCTATTACAGACGACAGTTGTGGTCAGGTCAAGGGAGCCTGGGCAGCCTCAGTCATCCATGGCCAGACTGAGAAGGTTAGTTTGGGAGTTGTCTGGGTCTGATGTCTCCATTCCATTATGTGCATGAGGACAGTTGATCACCCAATGTCCTTCCCTATGGCACTTCAGACACAGTCTTGTTGGACCAATATGAGGATTAGGGCATGCCCAGGCCCAATGCCCCGTTTTACCACATTTAAAACGAGGGCCCGGTGGCTCTTGAGCCCCAGGATGCAAGGGAGTGGCACAGGCAGGATGGTCAGTTGCCTAAGCCGGTCAAATGGTCTTGGCCAGCATTTGACATTTCTGTCTACGGTTCTTATCATGCCTTCCATGGCATACCTTAAAAGCCAGCCCTAAGACTTCTGCCGTGGGATATCAAGGGGCCTTTCTCCAAATAATTAAGTTTAGACCTAATGTTCAGGAAGCTCTGGGAAAAGAAATGGGTTATGAGGAGCCGTTTGTCCTCTGGGGCCTCTGGATCTAAATTAGTGTACTGCAAGAGAACCTTTGTGATGTGCTCTAAGAATACAGATGGATTTTCATTTGGATCCTGAACAACATCTAAGAGTTTATCATAGTTTACTGGCTTGAGGGAAGCCTTAAGGAGATGCACCAGGAGGCAAGTTGTAAACTAGTCTCTAGCTAAAATACCGCCTGGGGTGTTATAATCCCAGGGTGGAGCCCACTCAGGGATGGCTTCTGCCCCAGGGAGGTGTGCTGCATTAGTCTGGTGAACCTCATCTGCATGTACTCTGGCTCCCAAACTCGCCTGTGCTCCTCAGGAAGTAGGTTATTAGTTAGGATGATAAAAATATCATGAAAGGTGAGACTATAAGATTGAGTAATGTAAACATAGCAGACAATGAGGACTACTGAGAACTCAAGAACAAGGGCAATGGGTTTTTGATCCTACTGCACGTACTGACTTTGTGGGAGCCTAGGCAGTTTGGATACTCAACTTACTAGACCTGGATGGAGGTGGGGGTTCCTTGGACTTCCCACAGGACAGGGAACCCTGATTGCTTTTCGGGCTGAGGAGGGGGGGAACTAAATGGGGGAGGGGGAGGGAAATGGGAGGCGGTGGCGGGGAAGAGACAGAAATCTTTAATAAATAAATAAATTAAAAAAAAGATTGAGTAATGTATTGGAGTTGTTTTACGAAAGAGGTAGAATTAGATGTGTAAGGACACAGTTTTTGTTCTACGTGCGAGAATTCTGAGAGCGAGAAAGGAACGTGTGCCTTGACCATTCCACCCACACTGGCTATCTCTTGCAACAGAACTGCTGCTGGTTGGTTTGGTCAGGGTCGGGTCCCTTAGCAGCAGGCGAGCTGTGAGCAGAGGGGTAAAAGTGAGTGCTAGAATCGGGCAGCTGCCGCAGCATGGCACTGGAAAGGAGGAAGGATCCAGAGGAGCTGACGGAGCAGTTGATGGAGGAAAGAGAGAACTGGAGAGGTAGAAGTAGCTGTCCGCTGAGGTTGGAAAGGTGGGGGTTCATTAGCAGGGTCCAGAGTGGAAATGGGGTATTCCTGCGGCTTAGATGGTATAGTCAGGAACATGTGAGCAGGTGAACAGCTTGTAAGGACAGAGGGCTTAGAACTTAGATAGAAAAAGACTTGGATATGATAACTCTTTCCATCTGCCTGTGCGCTGACAAAAGTTAGAAAGTTCCCTCAGAATATTGGGATCTAAGGTGCTGTGAGGTGGCCACTTTAGGTTATTATCTTATGTGTACTTAGGGTATTTCTTAGTGCAAAGGCAGATAATCTTGGAAACCTGTGAGTAAAGCATGAAGAATTGAGGCTTTAGGGTCTCTAAAAGACATCCCAGGGAGGAAGGTGGACTGATAGTTTTTGAGGGTTTATTTCCCATGGCTAAGAATGTGAAAAAGGTGAGGACCCAATAGCAATTAACCACGAACATCTTTGGGATAAAGCGAGGGTTAAGGGCTAGGTCAAGGTCAATTTGATACCTGTCCATACAGGAATTAAGGACTGGATAGGACCACTCTGAGTGGCCCGAGAGAGGACAACAGTCAGAGAGATGAGGACAAAATTCGAGTGGTGAGGAGTCAAATCTCAGTCCTTAGCCAAGGGGAATAACCAGGGATGAATGTCAGCGAAGGGCTTAATCATAGCCTTGAAGGTTCCCCTCATTTCTTGGAACACCATAAGGTTGCCCGGAGATCAATGATTAAGTCCTGTGGTTCAGAGAAACAGTTAAGCTGACCAGAAGGGAAAAAAACTCACCGATCAAAGCCACTGGATACTTGATAATTCCTTATATCATGTTGATGAAGTCTTTTTCCTTCTCCCTCCCCTTTTGGAGTGAAGTGTATAAGCATGCAGAAAATAAATAAATTCCTCCTGGTGCTTTTATTTCTTTCATATCTCTGTTCCTTTTGCTCAGTAATTCTAATCCTCATGCTTCTACCTTGGAATGTGTGAATTTCATTGAGGCTGACCACCATGAACCCTCACATGACTAAACTGGTTGTTAGAATTTTTCCTCATTTCTAAGATCTGAAATTTGAAAACAGTATCTGAATATGGCTGACATATAAGGCTTAGAGAATTACATTTATATCTTTGAATAATTAATTTTATTATTTTTGTTTTGTAGGAAAAAAGAAAGGTCACAACTTGTCAAGAGTAAAACAGAGAAGGCCACAAACTGTACGGCCAAAAAGTAAGCAAGCAGCTGAACGGAGTTACAGCTGTTGAGTTTTGTAAGGTGTTGCCCATTGCACGCTTGGAGACCTGTGAGCTTCTGAGCCTTAGTAGTGTGTGTGTGTATGTGTTGTATTTACACTGTGCATATGGGTACACATACTTGCACCTACAAGTATAGGCCTGAGGAGGATATTGAATGTCCTGCTCTCTCTCTCTCTTTCTCTCTCTCTCTCCTTTATTCCCTTGATGGTTGTCAGCCAGTAAACCCCAGTGAGCTTCTTGTCTCCCATCCCTTAACATTAGCATTATAGGTGCACACATACATATTTTTTAAGTGGATGCTGGTATCTGAACTCAGGTCCTTATGTTTGAACACTGGTGGCTCTTAGCCCCTGAGTAACCTCCACTCTCCCACAAAAGGTTTATGTAGGTTGTGTTCCAAAGAAGGTTTAATGAAGCAAACAGGTTGCAGGTGTATATGTGCAAATGTGTGTATGTGCCCGCCTTGCTATGGGCTGTTCAGCTCTTTATTAGACCAATCAGTTGTTTTAGACAGGTACAGCAACACAGCTTCACAGAGTTAAACAAATGTAACATAAAAAAAATGCAATACATCTTTGCATCATTAAAACAAATGTTCCACAGCATAAACTAATGTAACACATCTGAAAATAATATTCCACAGCATGAAACCATTCATTTTGTTTATAAATCCAGGCCTTTCAATGTAACTATGGATCTGTCTAGAGAGGGAGATATACGTAGAGATAGAAAAATAATCGACAGTCCATTTTCACAAATGTTCATTCAAGGGCTGGTGAGACGCTCAGTGGTAAAGTGGTTGCTACACAAGTTTGAGGCCCTGAATTTCGATCCCTAGCACCCACATAAAAAATGACATGATTACACATCTGCAATCCTTCACCATTGAATCCATCAGGTTTGCTGAACAGCAAGCTTAGCCAACCAAACTGATGAGTTATGGTTTTGGTGTCAGATCTTGTCAACAGTTAAGATGGAGAGCCACTGAGGAAGACGCTCGACTTTGGTATCTGGGCCTCCACACATACATACAGAGGAACACAACATGTATACATTTGTTTGCAAAAATGCATGCACTGATTATATTTGGCTATTAGAATAAAAGTGATGTCCATATTTTTATTTGTGTTTAAAATATTGAACATGATCAACTTTTGTCATTAGAGGCAAGAGAGAAAGAGAGAGAGAGAGAGAGAGAGAGAGAGAGAGAGAGAGAGAGAGAGAGAGAAAATCAATCTTAGAAGATTTTTGAACAAGTTAATCATGGTGATGTTTCCTACAATCTTATTCCGATAACTTGTGTATATTTACAAACAGTACCCTACCATCTGATTTTAGTAATGGTCTAAGGGATTCCTTCTTGATGGACAAAAGCTAAGTGTCTTTTTCTAAATGATTATCAATTTTGCATCAGATCTATGAAATAGGCTTTGGAATCCCATTCAATGTTAATTTCACCAAAGTAAGAATCATATATTCTTGACAATGACCCAGCTGTGCTCTTGAATGATATGTATATTTTTTGTTTAGAAAGGAGAAATGGTGGTTTTGTCTATCTTTTTGAATACATATTTTGTAAACCACATTTTTATTCAAGTCTCTGTGTAGACAGATTTCTTTCTAATGTGTTAATACAACAGAATCCTTCACAGGCTTTAACTTTGACTTCTACTTGCTTAGACACAACTCATTGTTGTGAGCTCTCATCCACAGTGTGTTCAGAAAGTACTCTGACTTAACAGAGAGGCCTCCCTTGCTCCTTCCCATTTTCAGCTGTTGCTTGGCTCAATCTGCATTTGTCTGTTTCTCTCCTAGATGGTGGCAGAGTTGGTCGCCAGGCTGTCAGGAGAAAGAAAACGGAAAAGAATCCAGGCCGTTCTGCCAAGACCAGGGGTAAGATGGCCTCTGGGGGTCTTTCCCTACACCCAGGGGTAAGATGGCCTCTGGGGGTCTTTCCCTACACCCAGGGGTAAGATGGCCTC
>NC_022030.1:42711097-42720854 GCF_000317375.1 Microtus ochrogaster
GGGTAAGATGGCCTCTGGGGGTCTTTCCCTACACCCAGGGGTAAGATGGCCTCTGGGCGTCTTTCCCTACACCCAGGGGTAAGATGGCCTCTGGGCGTCTTTCCCTGCACCGTGAGTGCACACAGATTTTGTTAGGGTTTGGGGAAAATCTAAAGCCTTAAAAATTTCTACTCAGGCTTATCTATTAACTTGAGAGCAGCAAAATCTCACAGGAAAGTTGTTTGGAGCAAGACTGTAAACTGTATTTATGTCATCAATATTATGTGTCCTAATTTCTTCCTTACCTTTGAGTTGGTCTCTTAAAGGCTATTGGCTGAAGGAGTGGAAGGAGCCCCTACAGCACCACACATTGATTATTAAAATGTCTAGACTTGGTGAAGTATAAGCAGAAAGCAAATGTTCTCTCTCATAGTCCTTTTCCTCCTCCCTTTGGGTGAGTTCTTTTTAATTTTGAGCAGACCGTGTAACTTCCCAGTTCCTAGAGCTGGAATGGAGGATGGATGGCTGCAGGGGAAAGTTTTCCCAGTGGGCTATGGGTGTGGGCTGTCAGAAGGAGAGGGAGGAAGGAAGTATTCTCAGGCATACTTTACCCTTCCAGAGTCCTGGTGACATCCTGGGTAAGAGGGAGGAGACTCCCTTGGAAAGTTGTTCCTGAGTGGAAGCCCTTCTGTTGCTGGTGCCCCCACCATGTACAGAGAGGAAGCAAGGGCATTAGTTTCCATGACAGCTTTATGTAGCTGAACTAAAAGTGTTTACTCACTGTATCTGAAAAACTAGAATCATGATGATACAGCTGAAAGAAGACCAAGAGCTCTGGGCCACTGTAATGCTGCTTCCATTCACCGGAAGAGTGGAGACACTCTCTGCCATACGCGGGGTATCACCCTCCAGTGAATGCACATCAAGGTGACCCAGAGTGGTAGGAGAGTCTAAGCCTTCTCTTCTATGACTACAAGGACTTCGGCCTATCCCTGGGCTCTTATTTCCTCAATTTCTCCATTACTACAGAGGAGGGTAATTTATGTCAACCATCCGATGTCCATTGTAGTCTTGATCAGCTACTGCTCAAATAGTATCAGCATCACAGACAGTTTTCCCCTCCCGCATCACGGTCTCTGCACTAATGACAGGCAGGGAAAATGTAACTCCTCATCTCTCAGAAATTTGTTTGAGGAATTTTCATCTCTATTTCTATGGAGTTGCAGCTCTGCTCTACATAAGAGCTTTCAGATTATTCTAGAACATTTGGGGGTTCTCTCTGTTACAGACAGAAAATGCTGTTGTGAGGGAGAGATGGAGCAGAGCAGACAGAAAAGGAATTCTACCCAACTCTGCTAGGTTGCCCATCATCTCTCCCTCCTAGTCCAGTCAGTGCTCAAATGGGGGAGATTAGAGGACCATCTCTGCCTATCATCGTTAGTACAATAGAAGAGCCAGGAAGTGCCTATTTCATGGCCATGTGGCAATCAGAGTGAGAATAAGGACAGTTTATCAAAGCCAAAAGTCTCTGGTAAAGCTTGTGCTTTTTTTGTTTTTGTTTTTTTTTTTTTAAAGCGACGAGATTTTTTTTTTATTGAAAAAATTTCTGCCTCCTCCTCGCCTCCTATTTCCCTCCCTTTCCCCCCACTCCTCTCCCCCTCCCACTCCAGTCCAAAGAGCAGTCAGGGTTTCCTGCCCTGTGGGAAGTCCAAGGTCCTCCCCGCTCCATCCAGGTCTAGGAAGGTGAGCATCCAAACTGGCTAGGCTCCCACAAAGCCAGTACATGCAGTAGGATCAAAGCCCATTGCCATTGTCCTTGGCTTCTCAGTCTGCCCTCATTGTCCACCATGTTCAGAGTCCGGTTTTATCCCATGCTTTTTCAGTCCCAGTACATCTGGCCTTGGTGAGCTCCCAATAGATCAGTTCCACTGTCACAGTGGGTGGGTGCACCCCTCGCAGGCCTGACTTCCTTGCTCATGTCCTCCCTCTTTCTGTTCCTCATTTGGACCTTGGGAGCTCAGTCCGATGCTTTTTTCTTTCTTTCTTTTTTCTGTTTCCTTGTTGAATTCTTCCTTTATCATGTTTTTTTTATTGAGAAAAGGAAGGAAAAAAAAAAACAAGTTTCCGCCTCCTCCCAGCCTCCCATTTCCCTCCCCCTCCTCCCACCCTTCTCCCCCTCCCCCCACTCCTCTCCCCTCCCTCTCCAGTCCAAAGAGCAGTCAGGGTTCCCTGCCCTGTGGTAAGTCCTAGGTCCTCCCCCCTCCATCCATATCTAGGAAGGTGAACATCCAAACTGGCTAGGCTCCCACAAAGCCAGCACATTAAGTAGGATCAAAACCCCGTGCCATTGTCCTTGGCTTCTCATCAGCCCTCATTGTTCGCCATGTTCAGAGAGTCCGGTTTTATCCCATGCTTTTTCAGTCACAGTCCAGCTGGCCTAGGTGAGCTCCCAATAGATCAGCTCCACTGTCTCAGTGAGTGGGTGCACCCCTCGTGGTCCCGACTTCTTTGCTCATGTTCTCCCTCCTTCTGCTCCTCATTGGGACCTTGGGAGCTCAGTCCAGTGCTCCAGTGTGGGTCTCTGTCTGTATCTCCATCCATCACCAGATGAAGGTTTTATGGTGATATGCAAGATATTCGTCAGTATTGCTATAGGATAGGGTCATTGGTTTCTAGTTATAAATAAGGGTCACGGAGTCTACAATTGGTGAACCTAAAGAAGCTAAGTAAGAAGGTGAACCCGAGGAAAAACATATAGTTATCCTCTTGGCTAAGGGAAGTAGACAAAATTGCCGAGGAGAAAATTGGGATCCTGGGGGTGGGGTAAGATGGGGATAAGGGGAGATGGGGAGAGAAAAGGGAGAAGGGGTGGATGGGGGGAACTTGGGGAAAAAAGGATGATTGGGATAAAGGAAGGTTGGATAGGGGAGCACAGAAACACAATTCTTAGTTAAGGGAGCCACCTTAGGGTTGGCAAGAGACTTGAACCTAGAGTGGCTCCCAGGAGCCCAAGGCGATGTCCCTAGTTAGTTCCTTGGGCAGCTGAGGATAAGCTTGTTCTTTTTAAAAATAAGTTAGAGGTAAAATATTTGTCATTATGTATCCAATATGCCACTTGCAAAAAAGACTTAGAAGTTAGAGATCTGAAGAGCGATGTGTTCCTAGTGTTAAAGGAATGACCCCAAGAGAGAGAGGAGGGAACGTGCACACCTGCAAAGAGACAGAAGAAGAAATCTTCTTTTTTCAGTTCCGAAAAGGTGCAGAAATAAAAATGCGTGTTTCAATGCTGAACTGCTTCCTGTGACTTGTGGTGAGGTGAAGGGAACATTACACAAGGATAAATTCAAGCAAGGTAGGTAGCGTGGGTTTTTATCACAACTGCTAAATAAAAACATCACAACCAATAATGGAATTACATAAGGAACTAGAAGAGTTGGCTTGAAAACAGGAAGGAACCTAATGCTTGAAGAAACCATGCCTAGTAGATGCTCACAATAACATGTATGGAGCCATGAGATGCCCAGAGAACCAGAGAAACTTCCATTAAGAAATGGAAGCTGTTGCATATTTTCCTTCCAGTCAGACATAAATAGGGAGGGACCCTCAGCCTCTGCCTTCACATACCTGTGTCAGTAGCACCAGGGCAGGGCACTTGTCATGGTGAGAGCATCACAGGATTGAGAATCAGAGAACCCAAGTTCTAGACTCAGCTTTGCCAAGAGAGGAGGTCTCTTTGTGTAGTGTGGGATGGACTTTCCTGGCATGAAATTCCTCATTTTTAAATAGAGGACAATAATATAAAGCCTGACCCATAGTATATCCATGAGGATTAACTTATATTATTGGTATAACATATTCTGGTTTGCAAAAAAAGAAAAAAATACACAGCCCCCCCAAACCATAACCCACTATGATGGACTTCATCTCAGATCTCTTTTATTATGAGTCTGTGAATGGCAGTAGATATAAATACAGTGTCACTATTTTTAACAGCTTTACTGAATTATAATTCATATACCATATAATTTAGCACTTAGAGTCTATGATCAATAAGGGTTTCTTTTTTGGTACACAGAAGAAAAATTACCATGCAAACATATTTGTCCCCCTCTGTCTATTAGGAGTTGATACTCATTCCTAGTTTCTTCTACCGAGCATTCACCCAGATAATTCCTGGACTATAAATCTGCCTCCTTACACACTTCATACAAGTGACACGCCATAGCGTATGGCACTTGTGACTGACTACTTTCACTTAGCATGATAACATCAAGCCTCATCTGTGCAGTTTCTGCAATATATGTTTCAAATCACAAATAATGTCATATTCCATTGTATGATTATTTCATGTTTCCCTCATTTATTCAGTTTGCCTCATTCTGCCTTGGGTTATAATGAATTTTGATAATTTGTGTATACCATTTATGTGATATAAACACTGAGTTTGAGGCACATACACAGAAGTGCAATTGCTGGGTCATAGGATGATTATATGTTGAACTCAGTTATGAATTACCAAATGTTTTTGGTATTGGTTACATTGTTTTATATTCATATCATCAGTGTGTGAGACCTTCAACTTCCCTACAATAAATAGCTACTATTTCTTGTTTTTTGTTACGCTCATCTTGGTGGTATGTGAAATGGTGTTGTGATTTTACTTGCATTTTCATAACAATGAAGATGCCCAAAACATGACTATTTTTTTTATTAACCATAGTCTGTATTTTCATCAGACAATATTTACTTATGTTAATAGTACTTACCTCCAACTGCAGTGATGGCCAAGCACCTGTTCAATAGTCTCATAAATTTGGGTAGACAATGATGCCACAGAACTCCCGAGTTGCAGAATCCAGCTGCAGCCTCAGCTCTAAGAGGAGGACTCCACCTCCACCTTGCCGGGGGCCTCCTGGGACGGGTTGTTCTCCAGCCTGAGAGATCAACACCAGGTTGAAATCCACGCACCCTGAGCAGTCAGTCACTACCTTGTCCCTTTCTACGTGACCCTGAAACAGTTTTTAAAAGATATCTATTGGTGGCAATTGTCATTTTCTTCACGCATGAAAATCAAAGAAGCATGAAAGGCTTCAACAAAGCCCTTTAGGGAACTCCAGGGCTGAGCTGGGACTCCTGAAGCCAGAGAGAAGGCCAACTCTATTGACTTTGAGCACACTTTGGGTGGCTCCAGTTCCAGTGTGGGCCATGAATCTGAGCTCCAGGGACAAAGCAGGCTCATGATCAGTTTACTGCGGTCTTACAGGGATCTTCGTGAAGTCCATACAGAGTGAAACTGGGGGCTGGTACACACCCACTGAGTTTGAAAACTTGGGAGGCCATGGACGGTCAAAGAACTGGAAATTGAGTTTGCGCTGCTGCAAGCGGCCCCTGAAATTCCTGATCCAGGTATTGCAGTGGAGGGGGGAGGGGGTCAGTGCCTCTTCTTCTTACACTGTTTACAGATCAAATAGCTATGGGAAATCCCTAATGCCAATAAGGTTTGCCTGTCACTCAGGAGAGAGGCAGCCCACATTCATAGCCTCATTTCTGGAGGTACACCTTGCTGATGCTGACAAATGATAGATACAGAATCTCTAAGAAGGAAATGGCAATTCTGGATTGGGGTTCTTGAAGAGAAATTTCTGCATTGAAGCCAAAATAGGAGTTGATGGCCAGACAAGTGAAAGAGAATCTAGAGAAAGGACCTGCTAGCAAAGGCAATTGTACAGATACAGGAGATGAATAATGTGTCATAAACCATCAACTCAGGATGTCTGTGCAGGAACTTAATGCCATCCTAATGACCTCAAATTGAAACATTAACAAGGAATTAGTGATGTCCTTGAGGTTAGAAATGGCAGATGAAATGTATGATCATCATTGTCATCATTATTTGGTGTGAAAGGGCTGAACTCAGGGCTTCAACTAAGCTAAAAAAGACATCAGCTCTCTGCTAACCTCAACCTCTGGTTCTACTTTGCTTGCTGTGTTACTATGATAAACACTATAACCCAAAGCAACTTGGGGAAGGAAAAAGTTTATTTGGTTCTAGGCAGCAGTCCATCATGAAGGGAAGGCAAGGCAGGAACACAGGGCAGAAATATGGAGGCAGAAACTGAAGCAGAAACTACAGAAGAACTGGCTTGCTCCTTGGCTCATGTTCAACTGCTTTTCTTATTCAGCTTAGGCCCACTTATAAGTGATGGTACCACCCACAGTGGGCTTGGATTTTCTGTATGAATCCACAATGAATAAAATGCCCCCACAGACATGCCTAAAGGTTATCTGAGACAGTTCTTCAGTTGACATTTGCTCTTCTTAGGTGTGTCAAGTTGACAATCAAACTAACTAGGACACATCTGCAATGCTGTTAGTAATGGACCGTCATGGACATGATTTCCTCATCTCCCTATCCTTCAAGCTAGTTGTTTTTCCTAGAATTCTTAGCTTAAATATCTCACCCCTTCTTGACTGGGCCCTCACCTCCCAGAGACCCTTCTTAAGCTGTTGGAGATTGGAGATTGATTCTCTGTGCTGATGGTTGTGGCATACTCTTTAAATCCAAGCACTCCTGAGTCAGAGGCAGCTGGATCTCTGAGTTCAAAGACAGTCTTGTCTGCACTGTGAGTAGGTTGCCAGACCTCCACAGAGAAATCCTGTCTAAAAAGAAGAGAGAGAGAGAGAGAGAGAGAGAGAGAGAGAGAGAGAGAAGGAAGAGGAGGAGGAAGAGGAGGAGGAGGAGAGGAGAGAATGTGTTTCTTCCACAAACTTTCTCCATTATCTCCCATAACCAAATTTCTGTCATGTGCTCCAAATTCATCAGAACATGTGACACCCTATATGCATGAAACACATGTGTGTTACTGCCTAGTTTTGTGGAACTAGTTCCTAGTGGAACACTAATTCCTAGTGGAACAAGTTGAATTGTGTCCGGTGGGAACAAAGAATGTATAATGGTTGAACAAGGGATTGTGAGGGAAAATTCTCAGCACTTGAGGAAGAGGGATATGAGGAGGTCTTTCCAGCTGCCACAGGCCAGCATCTCTAAGTTGTATGTGATGAGAGGGGGATGGAGTCGGACAACGTCAGTCTGAATGGAAGATCCAGGCAGAACTTCTGGAAGGAGACTGACAATTCCAGTGCACACTGCTGAAATACAGATAACTACATGCTCGATCCTTCTATCTTGCAGAGAAAATTTCTCCCCAATTTTCCACAAACTTATGGCAAGAGAAAAAAGGTGAGTTCTCATCATGTGATTTTACTCACAAAACTCTTTAATTTTATGGTGTCTTGGTTGGGTTGTCATACTTAAAATCACCTTCCTCTACTACTTCTTTTCTTGTTCAGCCTGTCTTCACTCAGGCTGTGTGTAAGGCCAGGTCTTCCTTTGAGCAGGAGATGATAAAAAAAAAATCACCAACATAGGCTTCAATATGCCATGAAACACTCCACACTGGACTTCATAGCTCACTGAAAATTTGTACTTCAGGTCTGTATGTTATTTGTCATTTGCATTATTGTCTGACTGGTTTGGACTCTGAACCACTGGGACACATCAATCACTCAGTTTCCTTGAAGGAAACTCCTAACCTGGTCAATGACTACTTTAAAGTCCATATTCTCTACCTTCCTCTAAATTCTAAGAGTATCTCTTTTTGAATCACTCAAATGAGCTAGAATTGTCCAACCCACAGAACCATTTTTAGCCCTGGATGCAGTGTTTCATAACAACAGGGGCACTTGCCTCTTCTTTTGATCCTCAATTTGTAAGAACAGGATTCTCAGAGAAACAGAAGCCACAATCCATTTCCACTTTCATAAGCCTCTCAGAGCTTCTTCACCTGCTCAGAGTCATGGGTTCCGGAATCTTCCTTGTTACTCTCGGTATCACATGACAACTTCTCAGCTCTTCCAGGACCATTTAACCTTTCTGGTAGTGGCTGATGTGTGTCAGACAGTCTGGTATGGTTACCAGAACCATCGTTTCTGTATACTAACATCTGCATCGAGACACCTGGATTCTCTTTTCCCAAGCGAAGCCATGTTTACTCATCTTTTAATGTACAATTGCTAACTATACACAGAAGACCCATGGACTGGACAAAAGATAGAAACAGTAGCCCTGAGGGACCTCAAGGATCGTGTCCAAGTCATTGTTCACACTACCGAATAACAAACAGTGTGGCCTGGGAGACTCTAGAACAGTGGACAGTAAGAGCGCCCTTCTCAGGTGATTGTAACGCAGATCCTGCTTGTTTCCAGCTCTCGGCCCTGGACTGGAGTTAAGGGTTGAGATGGCCTGTGTCACAGAAGGAAAGACTGAAAAATCTTTCCAATTAATGTGCAAAACAATGTGAAGTCCTTTTTTGTGTCTAAATGTGCTGCTGGCCTACCTGCTCTTTGAGTTGTGAATAGAGGGCGGAAGGCCATTAAGAGAAAGAGCTGCAGCCCTGGGTGCCTTAGGTTCATTTGATTTTCAGGGCTATGGCCCTTAGAGAGCTACAGAAGGTGATAGATTTCCTCTCTAGGATCACCCAGACTCCAGAACTCGCTGAGCCTTATGTGTTCTGGGCTATGATTGGTCTATCACAGCTTCAGGCTCACCTCAGCTGCTCTGAGGTGAGGTGCTGGTGGTTATGGCTGATACATCCTGGGTGGTCAAATTGAAGAAAAAATGGCCGAGGGCCATTAATGTTGGAGGACAGGTAGAATTGTTCAAACTGGCCTATAGAAACCAGACGCTGCCTCTTTGCCTGACTCCAAAAAGGCTTCCTGAGGACCAAGAGCCAGGAGGTGGAACTCGCTTTAGGTCCAACAATAGTTTGACATCATCTCTTTCTCTGAAGAGATACACAGGTCCATAAAAATAGGTATGGAAAAGAAGTAGATATATTTAAGAGAAACCCTCTAGACAGAATGAATTATACCAATATTTTCAATCAAAGAATTCAAGAGCGAGAAGCCTCTGTCAAGTGGGAGGGACCATGGGAACCCCCTACAGGTGCGTGAGAGCATGGCTTCTAAAGGCTGAGGTGAAAGTGAAATTGAGAAATACATTTGAGTGGTCATGATCAAAAATCCTTAGTGGGAGATTAGGTGCTGGCCTTATGAGGCTGAAGCTAATTTTGCTGTTGGCATTAAGCTTTAATTTGCTAGATGGGAACTCTTGCGCTGTTCCTATCAAGTGGATTCTTAGTAATAATACTAATTTTAGCCAGGGATGATGGCACATGCTTGGAATCCCAGCACTCCATGTTCCATATGTAGAAACAAGAAGATCAGTAGTTCAAGTCCAGCCTTGGTTATATAGTGAGTCTAAGAGCAGCCTTGGCTACCTGAGACCTATCTCAAAAATAACATCAATAATGCTGGTGGTGATAAAACTAATTTAAACAACTATCATTTAAATCTTACATTTAACATTGTCATTGAAATTTTCTCTTTCTGCAGAGAATACAGGATTCGTCCAGTGCCCCAGCTAACGCTCATGTAAGTACTGACTCTTAGCTACAATCCCTGGAAAGTCCTAGCCTTTGCCTTGGTACATTGCCTGTGTCGCTTGGTTGCCTCTTCCCTGAAGGGGGATCCCTGTCAGCTTGGGTGCGCTGCTCTGGGAGATGAACAAAGATTACCAGATTTGCTCTCCACCAAGGCGGGAGGAGCCAGTCTGGGTGTTTGGGCCAGAAGCTTCCTACCATGTGTTTCACCATGTGTTCTCATGTTCTCATCCTACCATGTGATAGCGCGTGTTCTCATGTTCCCATCCTACCATGTG
>NC_022030.1:42721593-42728295 GCF_000317375.1 Microtus ochrogaster
CATGTGTTCTCATGTTATCATCCTACCATGTGATTCACCATGTGTTCTCATGTTCCCATCCTACCATGTGATTCACTACACGTTCTCATCCTACCATGTGATTCACTAACGTGTTCTCATGTTCCCATCCTACCATGTGATAGCACGTGTTCTCATGTTCCCATCCTACCATGTGATTCACTACGTGTTCTCATGTTCTCATTTACATGAGGGATGGAGACGGAGATCTAGATCTTTGGGGTCCCTGGGACAGAGCCTGGAGTGGCAGTGGGCATGGCTGGCTGTGGGTGAAGGGTGAGGAGCAACTATGAGAGGAAACAGCATCTGTAAAAGGCAGTGTGTGTAAAGAACACGTCCTAGCATGCATCCCAAGTGCAGGCAGAGTTCAGGAGAAACAGGCCAGGTTCATGCATGCTAGGTCTGGATCGTTCCACTACATACAGAAAGTTGCCTGCAGAGTAAGTTGGTACTCATGCCTCATGAATTCCCTGGGGTCACTCTGAAGGGAGCCATCAGGGACTCATCTGGCTAGGACCAAAACCATCACCACTGAGCAATTCACAGGGTATTTTCCCTCAGTCACCTTGGATGGTTTTCAAGCATAGGTAAACCATTTGTATTAATCATGGTTCTCTAGAGTCACAGAACTTATAGAAGGACTCCCTCTCTTCATATATATACATATATATATATAATTTCAAAAATATTTAATAAATTATATGAATAACTTTAATATATATAGAATTTATTGGAATGACTTAAAGCTTCAATCCAACTAACCCAACCAAGGCTTTCTGTGAATGGAAAGTCCAAGAATCTAGTAGTTGCTTAGTCCCATGAGGCTGGGTGTCTCAGCTGGTCCTCTGTACATGCTGGAATCTCAAAGAAGTAGGCTCCACTCCAGTGCCAAAGAAGGGATGGATGTACTGACAAGGCAACAGCAAGCAGGTAAAGAAGAACCAACCCTTCTTTCTTCCATATCCTTATATAGGCTTCCAGAAGAGGGTTTGGACCAGATTAAAGGTGTATCTTCCTGCCTCAAAGTCTGGATTAAAGGTGTGTGTCATTCCACCTCAAGATCTGGATTTAAGACATTCTGTCTTCCTGCCACAATATCTGGATCAATCAGAGATGTGCCTCCATTTCTGAATTGTTGTTCATTCCAGATACAGTCAACTTGACAACCAATAATAGCCACCATAATCCACCTCTTGTCAATCATATATCCTTGTGTCATGATTAATTTCAAAATAAAAACAAGAACCATGTCATAATAATGCCTAAACATAATATAACTATGCCATGTACACTCACACGCACATTATATATTAACCTGTGTTGTTAGCGTCTGCTTGTTTGTTCCCGGCTGCTCAGCCCCAAAATAAACACACAGAAACTATTAATTACAACACTGCTTGGCCTATTAGCTTATGCATATTTCTAGCTCACTTTTATTCTTAAATTAGCCCATTTCTATTATTTTATATTTTACCATGAGGCTTGTGGCCTACCAGCAAGGTTCCAGCGGGCAGCTCACGTCTTTCCCCTCTGGCAGCTCTATGATGCCTCTCTGACCCTGCCTTCTTTCTCACAGCACTGTTTAGTTTTCTCTGCCTACTTCTCTTCTGTCCTGCTATAAGCCCAAAGCAGTTAATGAATAAAATTAATTTTATTCATTAATGAATAAAAGCAAAACATAGACATAAGAACTTCCCACACCATTTCCCCTTTTCTGTTTAAATAAAAAAGAAGGTTTTAACTTTAACAGAGTAAAATTGCATATAGCAAAACAGTTATCAAGCAAGAATTGTAGTTACAATATTTATATCTACTTTATCTCTTATCATAACTAAGGAAAACTATAATCATAACTATTCTTCAACCCCGTCAAAGACTCCAGAAGGATAGAATATTGGCTAAATGCACTGTAAGCAATTTATAAAATTCTAAAATTGACAGAGATATCTTACTGCCTGGATAGTCACCCAAAGTTCTTCTGTATTGTTGGGGAATTCATCTTCAGCCTACATGACCATAGTATCCAGCAGACTTTTCCATGAAGCAGGAAATTTCTTTTTTTTAATTTTATTAAGAAAAAAAATTTTCCGCCTCCTCCCAGCCTCCCACTCCTCCCACTCTCCCCCCTCCCAACTCCCCCTCCCTCTCAAGTCTGAAGAGCAGTCAGGGTTCCCTGCCCTGTGGAAAGTCCAAAGTCCTCCCCCCTCCATCCTGGTCTAGGAAGGTGAACATCCAAACTGACTAGGCCCCCACAAAGCCAGAACAAGAAGTAGGATCAAAACCCAGTGCCATTGTCCTTGGCTTCTCAGCAGCCCTCATTGTCCACCATATTCAGAGAGTCTGGGTTTATCCTGAAGCAGAAAATTTCAAAGACAGTTCCACCTATATTGGCAGTTTGACAGTCACTTCCTTCTGTGTCTTGCAGAATATCTGGCAGACTCCTTCATGAAGCAAGAACCCTAGAAGACCATTTCACCATCTTTAGGCAACTTCAGCAGTCATTTCACTGTGGGTCCTGCATGCCCAGTTCACACAGCATAACATCAAGCAGTGCAGGCAAGAGCAGTTTCTTGCCCAAATGGCTAACAAACTCCATAAGGAGCCTCTTTGATGTCCATCATCCTCTTGAAGTAGATTGGTGCTGCCAGGAGCAGATGAGTCTCATTGTCATGAAAAGTCTTAAGTTAATAATTTAAACATTTTAAATGCCATATTCTGAAGGTCTCTGAAAGATTTGAAGAATACCTATCTAGCTGAAATATATCTCTATTTATCTAGAAAACCTAACATGACTATAAGCTTGTCTATTATAGATGATTATCTATTAACCTATATTTCTTAATTATGCATTAAATTTTCAAATGAGCTGCACAAACACAATACTTTAATCAAGAACACACACACATATATATGTGTGTGTGTATGTATATGTATATACACACACATATATATATATATGTATGTGTGTGTATATATATGTATATGTATAAAACAAAATTGATCTTAAATTTGTATCAATATACATCTCTATTGCAAACCAGGTCATACTTATACCTAACATGACATAACTATCCTTCATACAACCACAAACAAATTTTAAATTTAGAATAGGTGGCAATGTCCCTTAGGGGACATCCTACTAGCATTCTCTTAGTTGTTATAACATATGATAAGGATATTGAAAGAACAAATACCTACACAAACACATTCTTAGCAAAATACAACAGAAGCACTCATGTTGGTTATAATCCTCATTTCTTCAACTGATCATGTGGTCTTAGATGGTCTTTATTTTTATTTATTTTTTTAAAATATTTATTTATTATATATACAATATTCTGTCTGTGTGTATGCCTGCAGGCCAGATGAGGGCACCAGACCTCATTACAGATGGTTGTGAGCCACCATGTGGTTGCTGGGAATTGAACTCAGGACCTTTGGGAAGAGCAGGCAATGTTCTTATCCTCTGAGCCATCTCTCCAGCCCTTAGATGGTCTTTAGATTGGCTTTTCTCTACTACCTATTCTGTATTTCCTCTACCTGAGGAAAGCCTGTCAACAGATCATTGCACCTTTACCAGAAAAAATGACCCATACCTTCATTCCTGATGGGTCTGTGCCCTCTGTTATCCTGCCTGGATTAGGTTGCTGTAATTTTCTATTGACTTTAATCATGGGGCATGGTAGCACTAAAGGATCTCCTGCACTCCAGACATTTTCCTTCTTACTACCACTGTGGAGAAGCAATCCAATCTTCCCATGGTAATCTGGATCTATCACTTCTCCTAACAGTGTTCTTTCTTTCTTAGCCTGTTGGTTTAAGGGCAATAGAAGCCCAGAGTGGCCAGGGGGAAATCTGAGATCCAGTTCAATGGAATGTTTGCTGTGGCTTTTGGTAGGAGCACTCCCTTCTCTGGAACCAAAACTTCAAGGCCAGCAGAACTTAGGGATATGGGAAAAAGAAACAAAAGCTTTCCTAATGGGTCACCAAAGATGATAGTGAGCAAAATTATTTCCTTTTCCACCCCTTTGGATCCTGGCTATGGGAGAAACGGTACCATATATTGGACACTGATTCAAAACATATACTGCCTTCTGGAGACCCCTATGCCAACCCTCTATCCTGCTGCCACCTACTTTTCACTTAACTGTGACTTCAAAAGGCCAATCTGCCTTTCTTTCAGAACAGCTTCTTCAGGATGGTGAGGAAGATGGTAAGATCCGTGGATTCCATGGTTGCAGGCCCACTGTCATATTTCTCTGGCTGTGAAGTGACTTCCCTGGTCAGAAGCAATACTGTTAACCAAGTTAGTGGATTAGGCATTCTGTAAGCACAGATGGTGGTTTTGGCAGAAGTATTAACCAGAATAAGTATCAACTTCAGTAAGAAAAAAGTATTGTCACTTCCATGGAGAAAATTGTTTAGTGTAGTCAACCTGCCACTGTTTGCTCGCTGGTCACCCCAGAGAATTGTGCCATAGCTGGGACTCAACGTTGGTGTGCTGTTGGCAGACCTGACTCTCAGCAGCAGCTGTAGCAAAGTCAGCCTTGGTGAACAGAAGCCCATATTGTTGAGCCCAGCCGTAACTCCATCTCAGTTATAATGGCCTCTTTTTGTTCAAGGGCCCATTGGGCAATGACAGGAATATCTGGGGAAAGAGGCTGACCACTACCTGATAACTGAACTCCTCCTTAGCTAAAGTCACTTTTTGATGGACATTTACATGGGACACAAGTGTCTTTGCATCCTTTGCCCATTGGATAGCTCTATCCAAATACTTCTTCCCCAGATGTCTTTCGCACCAGTTTTCCAATCATGCGCTTTCCAAGTCCCTGACTATTCATTGGCTACAGCCCATGCATGAATCAGTGAACAATTGTACATCTGGCCATCTCTCCAAACAAATTGTAATACCACATTTACTGCCTGAAGTTCTGCCCACTGTGAAGATTTTCCTTCACCAATATCTTTCAGGGTTTGTTGCAAGGAGGGCCCACTTGTTTATTCCAGCTGCCCAGAACCGAAAAAAACCACACAGAAACTGTATTAATTAAATCACTGCTTGGCCCATTAACTCTAGCTTTTTATTGGCTAATTCTTACATCTTAATTTAACCCATTTCTAGTAATCTGTGTAACACCACAAGGTTGTGGCCTACCAGCAAAGTTTCAGCTTGTCTGTCTCCAACAGAGGCTCCATGACTTCTCTATTGACTCCTCCTTCTTTCTCCCAGCATTCAGTTCAGTTTTTTTCCTTGCCTACCTAACTTCTGCCCTGCTATAGGTCCGAAGAAGTTTCTTTATTCATTAATGATAATCACAGCATACAGAAAGAAATCTCACATCACTGGCCAGGATTGCCTTTTGCCATGACCCAATGTAGCCTTCCTTTTCTATGTTTGAGGATTTTTCAGCTTATACAGGTCAAACAGAACTGCAGTAGGTTTCTTATCTGTTTCATGCCTGGAAACCCCATGATTGTTTAGCCAGTACCAAAGGTCCATATGAGTATTGCCACTGTAAAGCTCACATTATCTGTGCTGACCATTACAGGATCAGACATTATGAACATTGTTTTGCCTACACTGCCCATTGTGGTAGCTGTAGTCACCTGACAATAGCCTCTGGGGAATCAGTGCTGTAAACTGTTTCAATTAAACTTATTGTATTTAATTTGTTCTGTTGAGCAGCAGCATCTCCAACCCAAAGGTCCAGCACAAGGAAAAGGTGACAACAAAACTCTTCAAATGTGCGGATGCCCCTCCCACATTTTGCGTCTTATAGAATTTTGTGAGGGGCGTGTCTTCTGGGCCTTCCCATTGTGGAGGATTAGGTTCCTCACAGTGGACCCACTTTGGCATTGTAGTTTCCCCGAGCCTTAAAATCCCTTCATCAACACTAAGCCAAGGGATATCAGTCATCTCCAACTCCTCTTCAGTAGGCCAGCTTTTGATAAATGCTGCAGTCAACTACTCAAACAAGCTTTTGACACCTATATTTTTTTAATTGTGTGATAGTCCATATTAAACCTAGAATCTCCACTCAGGGGGCCCCTACCAATAAACTCAGCTGAATCCAGTTTTATGCTCCTTCCACTATTATCCCACACCTTTAAGATCTATATCTATGTATATTCCCCAGATTTCTGCTTGAATTAATTAGCAAAATCCTTAAGCTCCTTAGTAGTGTAGCACATTTTTTCACAGACTACATTTTCTACATCTGCTCTAGGAGCCTGCTTTGCCTTGAGTCTGGTTATAGGTCTAGAGGCAATTACTGGTAGGCCTTGAGAGATATCAGTATTATCTTGCTTGGCATTTCTTTTAGAGAAAGTCACTGCTGGTTTATCAGACACTGAAGGATTGATTACCTCAGTAAAAGGTGAAAGGGTGGGGTTGAGAATACTACTCCTTCAGGTGAGATAAACCCTTTAGAATCTGAGGGTTCAAAGTTCTCAACTTCAGTAGATTCTTCCCACACATACCCACCCCAAGACATAGGATCCCATTATTTACCATTTGACATCCTTACTTCCTCTGGTGACCCCCTGAGACTGAAACTTGGATTCAGGCTCTAATTCAGGCAACCTTATAAGAGATTCAGTTTGCTCCCAACTTGAGCTCTGTGGCTACTGGCCGGAAGATTCTCTTCCAAGGCACACTTAGAAACTTTTAGAGTGTTTATT
>NC_022030.1:42745388-42746150 GCF_000317375.1 Microtus ochrogaster
CAGCCGTGTGGCGATACACAGAAAAAAGAACTGGGTTGAATTAAGATATAAGAGCTAGTTAATAAGAAGCTAGAGCTAATAGGCAAAGCAGTGATTTAATTAACACAGTTTCTGTGTAGTTATTTCAAGGCTGAGCAGCCAGGAACAAACAAGTGGCCACCTACAACAATGGACTGTGCATCCAGTTTATTTTCCTACTTTGGGAACACTTCATTTTTTCCAGAGATAAAGATATATAGAGGCTTGAGTGAGAAAACATAAGTAGGAAATACAGGTCCTTGAGGTTGTTCTGAAACTGCAGAAGTAGAAATCAACCCTACCTATGGAATTGTCTGACTTGAACTCACAGGACTGGCCAGAAAAGGCACAGTTTCTGCTGCCATACTGACCACAAAATTCATGTTCATTTGTCCTACGATGGGAAGTTAGGCTTAAGGGAATTTAACAGTCTAAACTGCTCCCATTACGTTTAATGCATGCTGTCCTGTGTGAGTAAAAGACATGATTGGACCTAGAATTAGAATTAATAAATTCTAATGTTGATTTTTTTAAATTCTCATTGAAGAAATCCAGCTTTACAACCCTTTGCAGTTCTAAGATGCTACTCTTGATATCTTACCATCTGGCCTTTAAGATATACCACTTGGATCATCTTTCACAGAGTGAACTTTCACCACTCAGAAGCTGAGGTGAGGATGACTCCAGGGGTTCTCAGATTGCCTTAAGAATAGACAAGAGAGCCGGGCGGTGGTGGCGCATGCT
>NC_022030.1:42746265-42750933 GCF_000317375.1 Microtus ochrogaster
AAAAAAAAAAAAAAGAATAGACAAGAGATAAAGTAAGTTCAAATTGAAGATAAAGTCTAAGAATCTCCATTTAACTGGGTGGGTTTTTACCTAGACAAAGCAACAAGATCACTTCTCAGTACATCTTCTGCCTCTATGAGCTCTATCCATGGTACTTTCAGAACATAGCTTCCCCAATCTACAGATTCAATGCAATCCCACATCAAAATCCCAACACAGTTCTTCACAGACCTAGAAAGAGCAATACCCAACTTCAAATAAAAAAAAAAAGCAGGATAGTCAAAACAATTCTGCACAATAAAGGAACTTCTGGAGGAATCACCATACCTGACTTCAAGCTCTATTAGAGAGTTATAGTAATAAAAACAGCTTGGTATTGGCATAAAAGCAGGCATGTGGTATGGATAGCCTAATATTAATCCACACACCCATGAATACCTGATTTTTGACAAAGAAGCCAATATTGTACAGTGGAAAATAGAAAGCATCTTCAACAAACGGTGCTGGCATAACTGGATGTAAACATGTAGAAGAATGAAAATAGATCCATATCTAACACATGCACAAAGCTCAAGCCAAATAGATCAAATACCTTAGCATATATCCAGTCAAACTGAACCTCACAGAGAAGAAAGTGAGAAGTAGCTTTGAATACATTGGCACGGGAAACCACTTCATAAATATAGCACCAGTAGCAAGACACTGAGAGCAACAATCAATAAATGGGACCTACTGAAACTGAGAAGCTTCTATAAGGCAAAGGACACTGTCAATAAGACAAAACAGCAGACTACAGAATGGGAAAAGACCTTCACCAAGCCCATATATGACAGAGGGCTGATATCCAAAATATATAAAGAACTCAAGAAACTAGACATCAAAATTCCAAAGAATTCAAAGTGTGGTGCAGATTTAAACAGGGAATTCTGAAAAGAAGAAACTCAAATGTCCGAAAGACATTTAAGGAATTGCTCTACATCCTTAGCTATCAGGGAAATTCTGATCAAAATGCTATCTTACACCTGTCAGAAAAGCTAAGATTGAAAGTACTGATAACAGCTTATGCTAGAGAGGATATGGAATAAAGGAAAAACTCCTCCATTGCTGGTGCAATGTATAAACTTATACAGTCACTTTGGAAATCAGTATGGCATTTTCTCAGAAAACTGGAAATCAATCGACCTCAAGATACAGCAATACCGAGAGGGAGGGGGAGAGGAGTGGGGGGAGGGCGGGAGGAGTGGGAGGCTGGGAGGAGGCGGAAAATTTTTTTCTCAATAAAAAAAAATATCTTCAAAAAAAAAAAGATACAGCAATACCATTCTTGGTCAAATACCTAAAGGTGCACAATCATACCACATGGACATTTGTTCAACTAGGCTATTAGAGCTCTACTTCTAATAGCTAGAACCAGGAAATAACCTAGATACTCCTCAAAGGAAGAATGGATTAAAAAAAATCAGGTAAATTTACCCAAATAAAGCATATCTGCATTAAGAAATTAAGCATGAGCATATCACACACACACACACACACACACACACACACACACACAGTGCTGCAAAGAGGCAAAGAGCAGGAATGAAAATTAATTTCAAATGCACATTTGATTTTTTAAAAAAAGTTATGAAATTATATAAATCTAATATTAGGACATGATGTGTTTTGAGCTTTGCCTGGTTTCTCAGCTTTGCATTGTATAATATTAACCTCAAATAACTGGGAGCACTCTCAATGTTTTAAAAATAAATTATAAATCAACCACAGTCACTCATAGCCATCATGGATATTGGAGTTGTTAGATACACACATAAATCCCACACACATATTTTCATATGCAGTTTGTAACATGCACAGCAGGGGTAGGTGAAAACTTTACAAAATATATATACTCTAGTCTACCTTCACAAAGAAGTGTGGAATTGGGTTAAATGGTCAGTTAGTTCAAGGCATTGTTTAGACCAGACAAAACAGACACTTACAGAGCAACAATAAAAATCCTGATATGTCAGATAACAAAAACTGATATTGTAAAGAAGCATATGTATTTTACACATAGTTGAATTATTGTGTCTTGATTCCATATATGTCAAACAGTGATGATGATGATCACAATACTATCAGTAATATTGATTGTCACTAAATATTTATTCTAGCCCAAATATTGTTCTTAATATTTAACTTGTGGTAAATTTATGGTTCACAGCATTCTAAGGTGCTTACTTGCCAATCATTACTCCAGTTTACAGGTGTGAGAGCTGGAACTGTGACTCAGCAAAAGGAATACTTGCCTGGATTTAATCACCAGCGCCTCATAAACTAGGCATGGTTGTGTACAAATATAACCCCAGAACTTGGGAGTTACAGATAGAAATATTAGAAGTTCAAGGTCATTCCCCGCTACATATAAAATTTAAATATAGCTTGGGCTACATAAGTCCCTGCCTCAATAATAATAATAATAATAATAATAATAATAATAATAATAATAATAATAATATAAATTTATAGATGAAGCACGGAGAAATTGAGTAATTTAACTCAGGATTATGCAGTGAGTGCTTTCCATCATGATTGCTGATCCACACACATTTCTTAATTTAAAGGGTGCCTGCTGGATACCTACTTTGGCAGAGGATGTATGGGGTTGGTGAAAGGGATGGGTGGGGGTTGGGAGATGGACAAAATCTGAGGATGAATCAGGTTAGGTGCCACCATTCCTTTGTCTAAATAAAAGGTGTTTTAAGATGCAAAGTTATACTGAAGTCAGACAGTGGTGGCACATGACTTTAATCCCAGCAGTCGGGAAGTGGAGGCAGGTAGATCTTTGTGAGTTCAAGGCCAGCCTGGTCTACAAGAGCTAGTTCCAGAACAGGCTCCAAAGCTGCAGCAAAACCCTGTCTCAATAAAACAAACAAACAAACAAACAAAAACAACAACAACTGAAAAAAGAAGTTATACTAAAATCTGTTTTGTGAGTTTATCTCTTTTCTGAGTCTGGTAGCAAGGTGAACTGTAGCTAGACTCAGTATTGGTTCTGGAAGAGTGAGGTTTGTGACCTGAATTTTACACCTAGAACTGAGAAGGCAGTTGAAGCCTTGGTTGCTCCTGTTAAGCTGGCAAAGCTATCAGACATCATTGAGAAAAATAAATTTTACCTTAGGTGATAATTAAAGATGGCAGAGACTTACTCATTGGCCACCCGGATAGCCACTCCCCAGGGTTCTCCATGGTGACTGAGGGCAACATCAGTCTTCTGCTGTTAGGTCTAGGCCTGACAGGCTTCAGAATATCCTAGGAATTAGGAGCTCATAGGAAGCCCAGCCCATCTGTTGTCTAGGCCATGTGAGGCAGTTGATTCCAGTGTCCCATGGTCCACAGTCTGAAGATTATAAAAGCAGCCTGTGCCTCGATCCAGTCTTCCCTTAGTCTCTGGTATAGGTTTAGAATCTCCCCTACATCAGATATTGCAAAAGGAAATTTTTTGTTACTCCTATTTCTTTCTCAAGCATAAATCTAACCTGCTAAGTAAGATAAAACCAGTTACAGTCAAGTTGGAGGACTCTGGGTAAAACATTCCTTCACAACCTCTGAGCTTTGATCCAGCTCTCCAGATTATAGGCTTAGAATCTCCCCTACCTCAGATATTATTATTATTATTATTATTATTATTATTATTATTATTATTATTTACTTTAATCAGCAGTTGAAGTAAAAAGCAGTCTCAGTGCCTAGTGCTTTCACTTGTGAAGCAAGCTCCGGGCAGAGATTCTTCTGTTCCTTCCATCTTCTTTGGAGGAAATGGAGGCACTACCAGGAGTTGACTTGTCACTCTATTACAAAAGCCTTTTAATTAAACATTTTAAATGGCATATTGTCCAGATCTCTGAGAATTTGAGGGCTGTCTATGGATGTATCTGAGTTATGACTACAAAGGCATTAGCACAGGATCTGTCTGGAGAGCTGGATCAAAGCTCAGAGGTTGTGAAGGAATGTTTTACCCAGAGTCCTCCAACTTGACTATAACTGGTTTTATCTTACTTAGCAGGTTAGATTTATGCTTGAGAAAGAAAAAGGAGTAACAAAAAATTTCCTTTTGCAATATCTGAGGTAGGAAAGATTCTAAGCCTATAATCTCCAGCATACTAAGGGAAGACTGGATCGAGGCACAGGCTGCTTTTATAATCCATCAAACGCACAAAGGCAGGGGCCAGAGCTACCCAGTCCTGGGTCTTTCGAGCAAAGCCAAAAGGCATGAAACCACAGCCAAAAAACAAATCCTTAGTCAGGGAAACATTGCTAGAGGTGGGGGAGGGGGCATACCATTACTGCTGATTCTGTCAGTGTTAGATGGAGAGCTCTGGAGATCCTTTAGTTTTGATGAGTGACCAGGTTGAAGGTTATGGAATTTTGGCTGTTCTCAAACTGCCAACAGGCAGGAGGAACTGCCAGGAGTGCCTGCTTAGTACCACGGAACCAACGATATGATTCTGCATGAGAGGGAATTTGTCAGGTTGAACAAAATTACGGTGAGGAACAGACATGCCATGCAGGCAGTGCTTAGGTGAGGAGTTCATTGAAAGAAAAGGGAAGGGGAGAGAAGAAAGCAGCCCCTGCCCCCTGGAGACATGAATTGTGTGTGTGTGTGTGTGTGTGTGTGTGTGTGTG
>NC_022030.1:42751033-42760324 GCF_000317375.1 Microtus ochrogaster
GAGAGAGAGAGAGAGAGAGAGAGAGAGAGAGAGAGAGAGAGAGAGAGAGAAACTTCATCACCTCTTCAGGAAAACAGTGGGAAAAGAGCAGAAATGGGCTGAACTTGTCTTAAATGTATAGTCGGAGGCTGCTTCTTCATTTCCTGACCACCCAAACCCAAATAATAATACTAAAGCTATATTAATTACAACACTGTTTGGCCAATAGCTTATGAATATTTCTAGGTAACGCTTACATCTCAAATTAACCCATTTCTATTAATCTGTGTATCTCCATATGGCTGTGGTGTACCAGTAAGATTCTGTCTGGCATCTGTCTCTTTTGGCAGTTACATAGTGTCTCTTTGACTCTGCCTACTTTCCTTCTGTATCTCTGTTTGGGTTTGCTGCCTGGCTTTACTCTACAAAGTCATTGGCCCAAAAAGCTTCTTTAATAACCAATGGTAATGAAACATATTCATAGCATACAGAGGGGAATCCCATATCATCTCCCCCTTTTTTTCTAAATAAAAAGGAAGGTTTTAACTTTAACATAGTAAAATTAAATATAACAAAACAGATATTAAACAATAATTATAGTTACAATATTTATATCTACCTTATCTTTTATTATAGCTATCTATTCTCCAACTACATCAAAGACTCCAGAAGGATATAATATTACCTAAATAAACAGGAAGGGCATTGTAATCAGCTTCACATCATCAGGAATATTTTGCATCTATGTACAGACTACATAGTGACAAAGCAGCCTTAAGACCCAGGGCTGGCTAGGGTACTGCCTGAGTGCCTCCTACCAGGTAACAGGGGTCAGCAAAATGCCTGAATTCTAACAGCTATTGTACACATTTTTATCCCTTTATTAAAGCCCACACAAAATTTCACAAAGAAAAAGTCATTGATATTGAGAATCATTAAAAATGAAAATAAAATATGCTGGAGAAGTGTGGTCCTCAGTGTTGAAATGCTGGAACCATGTCAAATAGCAGTGTCACCATGCAGTCCATACCAAGCTCCTTTGGTTCAAATTGCTGTGTCTGTTCACCATCCTTATAAAATCATTCTATGGTCCTCATAATGCACAGCTCAGGCCACACAGACCTGAAGGGAAAGATAACAAGTAACAGTGTCAAAATCAATGCCAGGGGTTAAATAAAACTGTTAATAATTTATTTTTCAAAACACAAGTGAAACAGTCAGTGATTTATTTAAGGAGAAAAGTGACAACAGCAGTATAAAAATGAAAGCAATCTTATGATAATAATATATTCATTCAGATGAATGAATTAGTCAAGGGAAACAAAGCTATGAACAAAGGGAGAAACAGATAAATATATGGTTGCGATGTTTAAGAATATTCATGTCGAAACATATAATAAGGATGCAAAAGGAGAAAAGCCTAAGCTGTCTATAATAATATAAACTTCCTACATAGAAAATCGGATGCAACAAAAAGGAAAAGCTCACTTAAACTATGGGCTTTGTCAGACATATATCCACATGAAATGTTACATAGCAGTGTTTCTCAACTATGTAGACATTCCAGATTGTTTGAATTTATACATAATGTCAGTAGTCAAACCCAATCAAGCATGTATGTATTGGGATGATTGAGCAGAGTTAGATTCATGGACTAGTTAAAATTATGGGAACTGTACACCGTAGGTGTTCTTGAATGGCTTCAGTAAGGCGTAGAAAGGAATTTGTAAGATTTTAAGTTTTGGATAGTTTGAGGCAGAATTCAGAAAAGACAGATTTTTCTTGGATGGAATGATGTCAGTTAATAGGGGTAACTATAGGGTTGAACACCATAGAAATTTTCATCTAGAATGTGAGAAGAATGGGGAAAACTAATACTCACTTGTATAGAACTAATTTGCTGGTTCTTCAACATGAGTCAGGATATGAGAAGTGAGAATGTCAGATATTAGATCTGTATGTTATTCACATCGTTTATTATATGTGTATTGAATATGACCTTATTTTTTCTTAATTGTGATTACAGAATATTTCTGATATTAATATTCTGGAAAATTGGTTTTGAGGCCAGTCTCTTGCATGGGGAGACAAACTCCCATTAAAAAAAAACATCAGAATGGATAGAAAGACAGGAGAAATTATTGAGACACAGAAAGAAAAGGAGTCCCCCATTTCGTTCTGAGATTGAGTTTCATACCAGTTGAGAATAAAGAATTCCAACACAATTAACATTTACTTAATGCCTTTATACTTCCCAAGCTGCAGCCCTGAGTTTTTTAGGAATCTCATCACAAATTCCCTTAATGGTAAAATGAGGTACCCTAATTCCCTACGCAACCCCAGTGGCCCTGGCTTTACCTTACGAGCTTAAGATTTTACCTGAGGCAGCCCAGAGTCATCCTACGATCTCACTTATCAGAAATAGAGGAAAGAAAAGATTTTTAGGAACTATTTTAGACCCAACTTAAGAGCCAAAATAAAAAGGAAACATAACAAAACAGTGTGTATGAGTATTGCTAGGTCACTTATTAATAATTGCTACTCTCCCTTGAGAAGCAGATATCCACACTTCAGAAGTATGCTTTAATCTTTCCCAAAAGGTCTCTGTTTCCTAACCCTGTGCTGAAAATATAGGTTAAAAATGTCCTGTCATAAACTGCAACCCCATCCCCTACCTTAAGAAGCCTATTTTCACAGCTGGGAGTGTCCTCATCTTTCCCTGGAGACCCTTTCTCTTACTTCCATCCTTATAGTCTGTTTTAAAGGATGTCTTTAATAAGTTGCAGCTCTCTCTTAGGGATGCCCACACATGCTCTTGGGTGCACTCACTCTTTCCTAGTATGTCCACTAACCCTGAAATTCTTTCCTTCATTGAAGCCACAAATCCTGGTTTTGCCTGGACCAAGATCTCTGAAGGTACAGCCTTAGGCCAATGTCCTTGACAGTTTGGTGTGAAGTTGTGTTTCTGTCCTAGTCACATCTGGCACA
Organism: Microtus ochrogaster; assembly: GCF_000317375.1. Classification (NCBI taxonomy): domain Eukaryota; kingdom Metazoa; phylum Chordata; class Mammalia; order Rodentia; family Cricetidae; genus Microtus; species Microtus ochrogaster. The sequence continues at coordinate 42,754,001 of NC_022030.1, forward strand.
GGATTCACTGATAGCTTAAATTCAGTTGCCAACCTTGATCTTCTGTTCTTATTGCTTTTCTGTTTCTTAAAGAAAGTTTTTACCCATCTGTGCTAATACAACAAAAAAACATGGGACTAGGTAATTTATAAATAATACAAAATCATTTCCCACATTTCCGGATGTTAGGAAATAGAAGTTTAAGCTGTGAGGCTCAAGGCTGCTTGGCTATATTGCTACCATGACAGGCTCAATAGAAGCCAGTCAAAGAGTAGGTCTAAATTTCAGTTTACTCTAAGGCAATATCTGGTTCCAGGAAAGACCAAAACTGATATCATCTCGGGACCATCCAGTGGGGAAATGTCTTCAGCCAATGTCCTTTGAGATGCTGGACCAGGTTGGGCATGGCCTTGAGTCATTCTTCAGGCAGAGACCTGATGGTATCAGGTTGCCTTGTCTGTCTTTTGCTGATCTGCATTCATTGGTCAAACGTTGTCCTTTGCCACACTTCTTACATAATACAGAAGTTTAATACCTTTTATTTTGCCATTCCCAGATGAGACATTATTTCTAGGAATTCCTTGTCTACAATCCCTTCTCAGATGTCCTATTCTACCACTATTAAAACATTTTGGCATCTTGATGTCTCCTCATACCTTTGGAAATTGCTTCTCCTACCAAAATTGAGTATCATAGTCAAATGTCTCAATGTTCATTGTATGCAGGATTCATTCATTCATTGGCACTGATCTAATCTTTAAAGGCCCAAGTATCATTTTGCATTCTAAGTTGGCATTTTCAAAAGCCAGAGATTCAATAAGTACTTTTCTAGACTTTCAATATGGTAGAAGTACCTTACTGACAGCTCTGGGATAGCCAGGTAGGAGCCGTACACACCACCTCAATTCAGGGTAGCACTGTGCAGCATATAAAACCTTTTAATCTGATTAAAAGCTAAATCTGCCAGGCAGCACAGTGCATAGTCTGGAAATATCTGTGTATGGTGGTAGGAATCTACCATTCTCTCCTGCTTGTGCACTCCTAGCAGACTTGATCCCTTCACCTGCCCAGGGAGGGAGCGCTGATCAGTGGACATAGTACCAGCTACTTTCCTCTTGACACCAAGTGGACATACAAGCACCCAGACCCAAAGTGGGTGGCAGCCATCAGTCCCAAAAGATTGGGTGCCATTCTGCTTGTTTGTTTCCCAGATGCCCAGACCTGAAATAATCACACAGAAACTATATTAATTATAACACTGCTTGGCCAGTGACTCTTGTGTATTCCTAGCTAGCTCTTACATCTTGAATTAGCCATTTCTATTATTTTATATTTTACCTCAAGGCTTGTGGTTTATTGGCAGGATTCCAGGGCATCTGTCTCCTTTGGTGGCTACATGGCGTCTCTTTGACTTCACCTACTGTCTCTCTACATCTCTGTTCAGATTTTCTGCCTGGCTTTACTCTGTTAAGCCATAGGCAAAAAGCAGCTTCTTTATTAAGCAATGCCAATAAATCATATTTCTGAGGAATCCCACATCACCACCCACTAGCAGACAAATCAGCATCCAAGAAAAAAATACCTATCATTCCAACAGTTGTAGACAGAATCGTCAGATGCCTTCGCCCAGCATGTACCTATCCCCTTTCACCAGGAGATCCCTAGACACATGTCAGCCCACTGGGGATCCTAAAACCTTGAAAATCCCCTAACCCTTTAAGTTCTAGTATGATTAAAAATGCCACCCCGCCTAGGATTGGCATTCTCTGATTGTACTGCTGTATCATGAACATGGAGGGTCCTAGCTCAAGCTTGGTTAAAGGTCCTTTGCTTTTGTATACGAGTTCAGACTCCATGTCAGTTTGGGGGGGACCCTATGATGGTGTAGGAGTTCCTTCTGTTTATGTGTTGCTTTCATTGGTTAATCAATAAAGAAATTACTTGACCTGATAGGGCAGAACTTAGGTAGGAGGAGAAGACAGAGCTGAATTCTGGGAGGAAGAAAGCAGAAAGAGTCAGAGAGTCACCATGGAGATGCCAGGTCAGACATGCTAAATCTTTCCCGGTAAGCCATGATCTCATGGTGAGCACAGATTAATAGAAATGTGTTAAATCAAGATGTGAGCGTTAGCTAATAGGAGACTAGAGCTAATGGCCAAGCAGTGCTTTAACAAAGACAGTTTCTGTGTGATTATTTCAGGTATAAGCTAGCTGGGCAGCCGGAACAAGGAGCCCCAGTCCCTGTAACAATTGGTGCCTTCAATGTGGTCAAGTAACTCCATGTAAAACCCGAGAGGGCTTGAAAAGGAATTATAGACAAATATAGAGTTTAACACAGCTTTTTGCTGTTTGCTGGCGGGGTGCGGCAGAGAGATTTTCCTGACTCAGCAATAGTAGCAGGAAAAAAAGCCGTACCATTTTAAAACTAGGCTTCCTGGGCTCTGCCGCTGGTGCAAACTCCAGCTACGGATCATTTGTGGACCTGGGTGTTTGTGTGCCCACTCGGGGTCAGGAGGAAAGTAGCTGAGACCATGCCTGTGGCTAGGTTCTTCCTGCCTGGGCAGGTGGCAGGATCAGGTCTATAGACTTGGGCAGGCAGGAGAGTATGGCAGATTCCCACCACCATACAGAGAGATGTTTCTAGGCCGCACAGTGCTCTGCATGGCAGATTTGGCTATAACGCTATGATCTGGCCATAACATTTGTGGGCTCGTCCTGGATCCCTCAAGATCACCAGGAACACAGATGTTAAAGTCTTGAGTCAGTCAGTAAGTTTTCTGTGTTTACTTTCATTCTGTATCTTTCTGCTTTAGATATCCTTCTGTAAGTGGGGCCAGAATCTGTAAGAGCCTGTACACAGTCTAAGCAGACATGCAGGAGGACCACAGTGGGGTACCTGAGAAGACATGCAGGCCTTTCTGCATGGGATTGGATCCCTCTGGTTGTTTTGGGTCCCAGGGCCCTTCTGAATGAGATTGGATTCGTCTGATTTCTGTAGAAAGATGGAAAGGGTTGCTTCTGCGTTCCATCATGAAGCTAGCATCTTTGGTTCAGTTTTGCCTCCAGGCACCAGAATGGCTATGTGTTGTTCTGTGTAGTGTTTTATGTTTGTTTGCTTGTTTTGGTCTCTTTTTTTTTTGTCTTCTTTCCAATTTAGGAGACTAGTATAATGTGACAGACTCAAAGCATGACTCCTTTGATTTTGATATATTGGATCATTTTTAGGACTTTAGAGACAGAGCCATAAGTGTAGGGTTTGACATTTTAAAGGCCATATTTTCCTGGAAGGGATGATGCAAACAACCTCTACCCACCTTGAGTATTTCATTGAGAAGTGGCAGCCTCCCTCTATTGCTCTTGGTTTGTAGCATGCAGGCAATGCAGGCAGGAAGAGCTGGGCTTGCCTTGGCATGCCATACAAGCTTCAGCAGGGCTAACGGGCAGCATGCTCCTGAGGGTGGTGTGGCTGGGCTTTAAAGATTTAAAGTAGATTTAAAAATCATGAAACATTATTGAAATGGCAAGAGCCTGAGTATTTTACATAAAACAGGAAGGTACTGGTGACTCTGGCCCTTATGACGTTGTGCTGCACTGTATGCGGTCAATTCTATACCAACATTCCAATCTTGTCATGTTTCTCAAAAATCCCTTCCCAATTTGTCTTTAGAGTGGTGTTTTGCTGACAAGAGAAACTTCAACAGGACATGCAAAGCTAAAGAAGAAATTACTTTCATGAAGTCACTTTATAGACACCTCAGAAATATTCACAGCTCTGCCCCTCATGTCTTTGTACTTCTTTTTAAGAAAAATCTTAATATGAGCTGCAACCCCAACACAAAGAGCTCCAATTAGACCAGATTAAACCAAATTAAATGCTTGTGTTAAAAAATTCCGTGTTCCTTTATTAAATAGCACCTCCCACAATACTTACAGTGTCTCCATAGTGTGACAAACATTGGCAAAATGTCTCTAGCCTACTTCTTTTGAAGTCAAAATTTCCCCCATTTAATACATGAATATATTTGACCCTACACTCTATTCCTCACTAAACTTGAAACATCTAAAGTGAGGTAAAACACATTGCTCAAAATGATGATGATTGTTTATTAGCAAGGAACTGTCTGAATTGTCATAAATCCAAATTATTTCTAAATAAATTTATTAAATTTTTCTTTTTATATTTGATTTGCTTAAAATTAATTATTCAATTATAGGCATGATAATTATATTTTTAAAAATGAGAACACTGATTTAGTATTCTATTTATCAGACATACTAAATGATATAAAATAATTTCAAAATTTACAAATCTAGACCTTTATAATCAAGGTTTCACAAATAGAGAATAATTTTCATTTGGTGAACTACACATACAAAAATGCATATCCTTCCTTCTGAGAGTGAATTAGTTCTACATTAATTTTCGTTTCATATTTCAAGGGAAAGTGTTCTGGAAAGGATAGCCAGTTTTGAGAGTAGATGTTTGAGCACATTCCTGACAAGCCACACTTAGTTGAGGTAGAAATATTTCTGTCATGATCCATTTTAGGGTAGCAATATTTAGCCACTAGCTTACAACATGATTAAAATTTTAGCAATCTGTCTCACACAGCAGCATGAGCTAATACTCGCGCATCACAGTTATTTCTGATAGCCTGAAGAATCACCAGAGGGGAGAACTATAGATGCAATAGAGGAATGCTGTCACAAGGAAAGCAAATGTGTTAGAACATGATTTGAAATATGGAAGAATACTTGTTAATTCTGGAGTCTTTTGGTCCCAGCTGTAGAAACCGAGAGCAGCATGAAAACCTAAACACAACCTCTCACGCAGGTCAGGTACCACGTCCATTGAGGAAGAACCTGGCTGTCCATTGTGTTCTATCCAATACTGGGACTAGGGAAGTCCCAAAGCATCAGAAAGATGTTCTGTGAATATGAAAGTGGCTTCAGGAACTAAACCAACGCTTTAATTCACAGGAAGAATAAAGTTCACTGGGAGAAAATATCCGGGATATGCAAGTTGTAATGCTTGCTCAACCAAACCAACTATTAATTATCTTTACTGCCCCTTGACCAGTTAGTTGGTCTAAGATGAAACATGACTGACTCCTTTATAGCAGTCCTTTGATTTGATTTCTTCTGTACCCCTAGAAGTAACAAGAGAATTCAGGCCTCTTTGTTCAACAAAGACAAGTTTAAAATGTATTTTCCTCATTTGGGATGGAGTGACTTACATCAATACAGTGTCCTCATTAAACAGTTGTTTTGTCTTTTCTGTTCTTGTTGACAAGGGCATTTCCATTTCTTTCTCCACACGCCATGGAAAATGAGGCAGATAGTGACTTGTTTACTCTTTCACAGTTATCCCTATGCAGTGCCAAATAATTTGGAACCTTCTTTGTACCAGAATACTGAAGAAGTAGCCTATATTTATGACTGGGAAGTTGCTTCTCCTGAGAGGCTCAAGGTTTTCTTAGTCTTACTAACAATAGTCACCCATGGGAAATTAAATATTCTTTAACTTGTTTTGTTTGATTTAAACACTTTTTTTTTCAAATAAGTTCAATGACTGCAATGCTATCTGCTGTACAAAAGTCTAATGAGATTGGCAGCAAAAAGACTTAAGGAATAGAATACAGTGGCTGAAAAATGTGCATTTTCATAAACACTGTAAACTCAAAATACTGGAGTTGAGAACTTTTTTCTGTGTTTATTCAGAAATCACTGTTGTCACAATGCTGTAAAAAATTTCTGAAACCTGCCTTTTCATGTTTTATTGAATTCTCCAAATAAGCAGCTTACTACCATCTCTGTCAAGTGCACATATAATACAGTCTTCACCGTCTTCCACATCCTACACTATCTAGGATAAGAAAGAGTCAGGAAACACAGCACTGTGTTTTTTTTTTCCAATTGTATAGTCAGAACTCTATATAGTGGCAAAGAAACATTATAATAAAGATTTATGCACATAAGGAAACTTGTAACATAAAATACATGAAGGGTGCATATGGCAGGTCATCCTTATTGAAAAATATTGATGTATGTTTAGTTAAACCTGGTCTGCTGCTTTTAAAGACTGAGCACTGGATTTTTACCAGGGTAAGTGATAAGTGGGAATAAGTTAAACTTTCGTAGGGTTAGTATCAGGGATTTGTTCTTATCCTAATCCTTAATCACTTAAATACCCTTTACTCTTTCAAAATTTTGCACTTCAATTCAACTAATTTTTATTTATTTATTAATTAATTAATTTACTTGTTTTTTGTTTTTTTGGAGGCAGGGTTTCTCTGTGGTTTTGGAGCCTGTCCTGGAACTAGCTCTTGTAGACCAGGCTGGTCT
>NC_022030.1:42760424-42761998 GCF_000317375.1 Microtus ochrogaster
GAACTCACAGAGATCCACCTGCCTCTGCCTCCCGAGTGCTGGAATTAAAGGCGTGCGCCACCACCGCCTGGCTCAACTAATTTTTATGTTAATTCTCATTTTGTTTATCCAGCTCTTAGTAACATCTAGCTTATATTACCTTTTATTCCGTTTCCAGAAAATTAGATCTACATCGACTGTTTCTTCTCTCTTTTTTAGTTTCTTAACTCTGTAGTATTTTTAATAGTTAGAATATGCATTATCTTTTCAATTAAGGTATTTCTACTTGTCCTAATGGCCAAAATCTATTTCTGATTGTGGTATTGTGGTATTATAAATCTAATGTAGAGTTTCTGAAGGAATAAGCCCAGCCCCTTAGGGGGCGTGTTCGCCTCAGGCAAATGTTTATGTATAAATCGGCAAGCGGGAACCTTCACGCACCTTCTGTTTTCCTGGTCTCCGCGGAACGGAGGTTCTGTAAGTCTATTTCCCCATTAAAGCTGTATATATTTTTACAATCTGTCTGCATTCATTTACACCGTTACATTTTGGCACCCAACGTGGGGCTATCTTGCCACCAACCCGGCATGCGGGGTGCAAGCTCTATCTTTCCCAGCCTTTGTGAGCAAGATTAGCTATTGGAGCTCAGGAAGTGCAATTGGACTCAAGCACATCGCCCGCTAGCTAACACAGCATGCTCCCAGGTGCTGTTTTTTAGTTCTTGATTCGGGCCCCAGTGCTGAGTCCGAGATACACTCAGCCATACACTCCCATTCCGCCCGGCCTGCTGGCTGGAGCAATTAACCCCTCCCTGCCTGCCTTGGCATTTGCAGCAGAACCCTGCTGCCTGAATTAGCGGAAGTTCAAGTACCTGCGGTTTTGCAACAAAAGCAGCCACAGCAGCAGATTTGGTCTGATACAAAGTGACCCCTTCAGCTACCACTCTAACTCCTCAGGCCGAACAATAACTTTTGGTGGTTCTACCGGCTCTGGCCTCGGCCACGTGGACTCAGGTGCATTTCTTTTGCCACCACTGGCAGGAACCAGTCATTGCAGGTAAAAAATTTTCTTTTATAAATAAAATGTCTGAAAACGTTACCATTCAAGACTTTAACAGTTTTTTTTTTTTGATTGTACCATGTGGGAGATTTTACAAGAGGTGTCTATCACCCTACATCTATGAATCCTTCTGGGATTCGTAGTTTTCCTTGGCACTATATTGTTTGATAATAGAAATATGATAAAGTCTTTATGAGACAAATCCAGGATTCTTAAAGCAGAGGTTGCACGCTTAAAAACAATTGAGAATGACAACAATCTTCTCAAGAATCAGTTTGAAATTCTTCAGGAAGAAAACAGATCTTTGTTTAACATGACTTGATGAACTGAGCAAAATTTAGAAAAGGTACAGGCTGATGTTAAGGAGAAATTCATTACTATGGAAGAAGGGACAGCTGATTTGGATCATAAGCTTCAGCCCCTTTCTGTAGGAACTGAAATATTAGTGGCTGATATTAAGGAGAAATTCATTACTATGGAAGAGGGAACAACTGATTTGGATCATAAGCTTCAGTCCCTTTCTGTAGGAACTGAAA
>NC_022030.1:42762098-42782809 GCF_000317375.1 Microtus ochrogaster
TGGCTGATATTAAGGAGAAATTCATTACTATGGAAGAGGGAACAACTGATTTGGATCATAAGCTTCAGTCCCTTTCTGTAGGAACTGAAACATTAACTGAGAAACTCAAAACTGCTGAATATGACAATCGGATTTTATCTAAAACTTATGACAGATTGGCAGAAAGATTGTCAATACAAGAAGGCACGGTTTATGCCATAAAAATTATGTCCAAAGATGAGATGTTATCTCTAATGGACAAACTTCATACTTTAAAATCCTCAATAAAGGCTTTGGAACATAATTCTGGACAGGAGATTCAGATATTGCAGAAGGCAATGATGAATAGAATTAAAAAGATTAAGAAATTTCTAAATTCTGATAAAGAAGAACAAAGGATAGAAAGGCAAATTTTAACTAATTTTGTGGGTAAATCTCTCCGGGACAATTTCCACAAAGCGCTACCTACGGCCCTACCTGCCTTTCCAATAATAACAACAGAGAAGGTGATTGGTTCCAGAAACCCTAGGGTCATCAAAAAAGATATATGGGAGCCTGTCCGTATGAATGATCTCAAAGAAATTAAACAGGCTGTCATGACTTTTGGGATGCATGCCTCTTTTGTTAAAGAGATGCTAAAATCTTGGGCCACAACAAGCAGAGCAACCCCCTCAGAATGGCTTCAGCTGAGCTCTGCGGTACTTGAGAATGGACCACAATTGAAATGGAAATGCTTATTCAGGCTAGAGACTAGACTTTTAGAACAGCAGGAAAAGGTGAAGGTAATTGACATTTCCCTAGATAAAATTCTAGGTGAAGGGCTCTTTTTCCGACCCTCAGGAACAAGCTAATTTGGATGAAAACACACTCTCCATGTGTTCTACAGCAGCCTTAAGGGCTTGGGACAGGGTACAAGACTCAGGACAGAGAATGGAATCATTTGTCAGAGTTAAACAGGGTCAGAGAGAACCCTTTAGTGACTTTTTACAAAGACTAACTAAGGCTGTACAAATAGGGATATCTGATCCAAAAGCAAGACATATAATGATTGAGTCTTTAGCTTATGAAAATGCAAATGTGGAATGCAAAAGGATTTTGGGGCCTTTAAATCTCAGATCAGCACCCTTGGAAGAATGGGTCTTGCATACACTAAATGTTGATACATTTGACTATGGCACTGAAGCATAGGTAGAAGAAGCAATTTCCAATGGTAAAAGGAAACACCAAAATACCAAATGTTTTAATTATGACAAAATGGGTCATATAAAAAGGAATTGTAGACAACAAACAGAAAGGGGTGGAAAACACCCCCAGAAATAGATTACATAATGCTTTGTTAACTTTGAATTCTCTCAAAGCTAATGAAAAGGGAACACCGGCTGCAGAATGACACTGGATAATGAAAAAGTCTACTGAACTAAATCAACCAGTTTAGTTCAAGGATGTGCTGACCTCACAATGGAAGCCAGGAGATGTGCTGCGTTGGGGAAGGGGTTTTGCTCTTGTCTCCACAGGTGACGAAAAATTGTGGATACCGTCAAAATTAATAAAGATTTGGTTTGAAGAAGAAAAGCCACTTGGAAAAGATAAATAACAATTCATTCACAAGGACGGCGAGCATACTGATGGTAAAGAATATAGATAGGCTGGGGGCAGGGTTCTTTTCTTATCTCCACAGGAAAATACCCATCTTCAAAGAATTTACGGGACCCTGAATATTTAATTACTGACGGATGGAAACTATTTACGACCCACTAAGGATCAACAATAAAATTCTATACATTCTGTAAGTATTGATTTTTTTATATATGTCTTATTGAACACTTCTTTATAAATATGTAGAGCTGGTTTTGGGGTTGGACTATGGCTCAGTCCCTCTTCAATTCCAAGCCTGTTGATAAGAGATATCTCAGAGTTTCTGTCTCAGGTCAGGAGCCATGAAATGGGACAGAATAAGAATAATTATATACTTGATAAACTTTCTTTGCCTTTTCTCATATCTGTGTCTTCTTTATATGTCAATATATGTCTTTGTTGTTAATGTTTAAACTCCCCATAACAAGCAACAAATTTTCCTACAGTAATCTTTAAAGTTTCCAGGATGAAGATGGGGTCCCACAACATCAACTCAATCTGATTTTTATGACATCATGAATATTTTTTTAAGCGCTAATATTAGACCTGTTGCCGGGCGGTGGTGGCGCACGCCTTTAATCCCAGCAATTGGGAGGCAGAGGCAGGCGGATCTCTGTGAGTTCGAGACCAGCCTGATCTACAAGAGCTAGTTCCAGAACAGGCTCCAAAACCACAGAGAAACCTTGTCTAGAAAAACCAAAATAAAAAATAAAAAAAAAATAAAAAAATAATATTAGACCTGTTTTTTGGTACCAACTGCCTGAGATAATTTTAAATGGTGCACATTTTTGACAACATTCTCAAAACACTCAGAGACTAGTTACAATTTTCTTAGGTCAAAGGTTAATTTGGGAATTTTACCATCATTTGCTTTCACAGGAGCCCTTAAGGAGAACATCACCCCCATGTCAGCTAGAAGCAATCTTAGAGGACAACGTCCCCTCTCCCAACAGAGTTTGCCCTCAGGGTTAGGGACATCTTTTAGTGGTTGGTTTAGGGTTGAGGGGATGGGGAGATATTTTATGGAATTAGGGGTATTTTTCAAAAAAAGGAGGGGGGTGTTAACTGGTTTGATGGGATGCTTGGTGTTTGTGAATTACTGTTTTTAGAAAATTGTATTGGTACTGTTTCCTGTATATTGATATATTGAATATTGAATGTGAGTGTTCCTACCTCTATTTTTGTATAAGAGTATGCTTATAACTTTGTCTATATTGTATTGATACATCTACATTATCACAATGTACATTTCTACCTCTAATACTATTTAGGTAATAACATTGTTTACATTTGATATGTAATGACATTGTTTACAGGTGAAGATCATTGTCTTCATATATTGCACAGTTAATCAGGTATTTAGATACATAGAGATTATATTTAGTATAGATAGTATAATCTTCAGCCTCTTTGAAGGGCTGTAGAAAATGGCCTTTAATCTAACCTAGAATTCTGTGCCAACGAGTCACAATTACTCCTGGCAACGCCACTCTACTCCCGAGAGAACGTTGAGCACCAAAGACACTCCACTGTGAGCTTGTCTTCTTGGCAGAACTGGCCTTTGGGTTAAGAAAAGCCCATACCTCAACTACTGACAAAGCTATGAAACAGGATTGTCTTATCTTGCCAAGACAGGGTAAGATAATTCTAAGAAAGTTCCTTACATTTAATAATGGTATGTCAGATATGTTAGGCCTTAGCCAAAGTTGGTTGACTCAACATTGCAAACTAGACTTTGGGTGATTGTCCAGGTAGTCAGTTGTCTCTGTCATTTGTAGCACATTTTGGATATCTGTCATTTGTTAAGTAATATTTATTCCCTTCTCAGATCTTTGACGGAGTTGAAGATTATATAATTATAGTTACTCTCTACATTATTTAGACTCCTTGAGATAGGATGTTTAGCAAAACTTTTGTTCTCAATATTGTTTGTTATATTTATTATTTGTTATTATAGTATATAGTTGTATTTGGTTTAGTTCTGTCTTATTTAGACAAAAGGGGGAGATGTAGGAATAAGCCCGTTCACCTTGGGTGAATATTTACTTATAAATTGGGCGAGCAGGAGCCTGCGCATCCCTTCTGTTTTCCTGGTCTCTGCGGGAACGGTGGTTCTGTAAGTCTATTTCCCCATCAAAGCTGTATATAATTTTACAATCTGTCTGCATTCATTATGTCGTTATCAGTTTCAAAATAGGAGTGACACCAGTCAACCCATCCATCAGTTCAATTGCTCCCACTCCTTTTTTGTGCCTTTTTCATTCCTTGGTTTAGACTCACATCTAGTGTCTTTGCAGAGAACTGGTGTCTTTACAAAATGAAACAGCAGGGGTGAGTCAAAAGCAAAATGTTCAAGTGAAAATGTGTGCAATCCTTGGCCAGACTAGAAAGAGGAACCATCATGACCTTGGATTTCCAGCCTCTAACATGAAGAGAAATTGTATTTCTGTTGTCTTGCCCACAAGTTCTATTCAGAAATCAAGACTTAAATGTGTGTTCCCTTTATCTAAAGAAGTCCATAGGAACACAGGTAAGATTACTATGGATACTACAAGAGTGGTCAGAGATGCAGTCAGTCTACTACATTCCTGAGGTCTTTATTCCCACCTGCATTATGAAGTGGATGCTGGAATGGATGCCATGTCCCCGGAGCAGGAGACAGAAAGAAGACAATATATGAGCATCCCATCAATTAAGAAAATTCCATGAACTTAAAACATTGCTTATCTCATTAGCCAGAATATAACACAGAAATGTCCTTATTTGCAAAAGCATGAAATGTAGCATAGTAGCTAATGCCAAATGATTTCAGCTAAAATTTAAGGTTATTTTTCCCAAAGAATTCATGAAAGACTTTTTAAAATTGTATCTATAACACCCTTTATTATAAAAAAAATGATGCCATTAAAAACAAATTAACAAGTGACTTCTATGAATTACATGAAGTGCTAAGCTAAAACTGATCACAACACTTGAGTTGGGTCTGTGATACAGACAGTGAACACTCTGATCTGGACATTGAATGCAGCCAGGGCTATTTTGTAAGCAAGGAAACAACATCAGACCTGGAGCGGTGTGAGTAGGATGAGAGTAACTGCAGTTTAGTTGTGTTTGACAAAGCTTCAGCGCTCCAAAATAAATCACTGAAAACACTTCATGCTGTTGTAGTTTAATATTATGTAAGAGAAACACAGAAGCATGAAAAAAAACAGTGCAAGATTTTCTGTTGCAAAAGACAGTCTGGATATATTTTTATACAGTTTTTATGTACAAATTGCCAGTGTTTTAATCACCATCTGTCAGATCTTTAGAAAAGACACCATCTCAACAAAAAAACTAACATATTTTTTAAAGAAATATTTAAACCTATGATAAAAAAGTATGCCCATATATATTGGCATCTAATTAATTGATTAATCAAAAATTTTGTGTTTGGGTATTTAGCTTTTCAAAATGACTTTATCATGCATAAATTATCTATTTTTATATAAAAATAACACACAACAAGCCACTGCAGACTTAGTGACATTTAACAAAAAATTCTTTACAGTTTTGGTTTTTATGGATCAGGAATTAGATCAATAAGAGAAGAAAAATCTGTCTTTGGGCCTTAGCTGGGAAGACTCAAAAGCTGAGAATAATTATGTGACTGTATGGATATGATGGTATCTTCATTCATACATGAGGATAGTAAGGAAACTGTTCCTTGGTACTCGTATAATTTTTCAAACGAAACATCTTCATATGACTCCTGGGTCTTGCTGTTACTCTGAGTGAGTAATTTGAACTTATTACAGTAAGGCAAACAGTTGTAGGGCCCACAGGTCTACCCCTCCTCCGGAGGCTCATATTGAGGATAGCTTGCAGTTTCTGGCAAAACATCCTGTTTGTTCCTGTGCTCCTTCTGCCCCGCTGGTGGTTAGCTATAGGGTCAGGCAGTTGTTTACTGCATCTTGGGCCTGGCCATCTTAAGCCTGGTATTATCCCACCTACATGGGCGTGATTTCCATTGTGCTGCAGTTAGGTATATAAGGTTTTCTCTAAGCTTAAATAAATGGCATTCGGCATTCTCTCTTCATAGAATACCCACATCTCTTGTGTTGCTTAATCTCAAGGCCCTTGCCTGACGTGCGATCCATCCAGTAGTGCTAGCTGTACCGTAGAGAGTAACGCAGGCATTACAAGCAGTTACTGAGACAAACCTCCTAGATCAGTAAAGCCCAAAGACGTGGCATTTTGTGACATATCTTCAGAAATCACAGTGCCCCTTCTTCTCTATGATATTAACTATAAATCTTAGAGGTTCAGGAAAGAAAGATATATAGAGACCCTGCCCTCTTAGAGCACCACAGCCCACTGTAAAAGCTTTATGTTAAGTGGGGCTATGGATGGTGTGGCTATCCTTTGGGAGTACTTTGCTATAGTCCTTTCTATGAGCACACAGTCACAACTGTGTGTGAATGTGTGTGTGTGTCCTCCATTCAAATGTTCTCAATATCATTATTATCTCATGTCTCTAAGAGCCATCTGATTGCAGTGTTAGCTTGAAACTGCCTACATTTTTTTTTATATATTTTTTTCTGCCACCCTGCGCCTCTGCAGGAGCACCCCCTCAAGGAAAGGGGGCAGGTGCAACAAAATGCTGAGGATACTTTTTCTTTTTTTTATGGAAGATGCTGTTCTTTGTGATTTCTCAGATTCAGTAGCTGTGTGTTCAGTAGTCATGTCTTAGTATCTGCTAATGAAACAGGCCTGTGAACGAAACAGGCATGCAATCTACCTGATGCCAGCTCCGGCCTTGAAACACATGGTGTGGCTGACATAGAAAAGCCACTATTTTTTTAGAGAATATTTATATTTATTTATTTATTAATTTATTTATTAAAGATTTCTGCCTCCTCCCCGCCACCGCCTCCCATTTCCCTCCCCCTCCCCCGATCAAGTCCCCCTCCCTCATCAGCTCGAAGAGCAATCAGGGTTCCCTGACCTGTGGGAAGTCCAAGGACCACCCACCTCCATCCAGGTCTAGTAAGGTGAGCATCCAAACTGCCTAGGCTCCCCCAAAGCCAGTACGTGCAGTAGGATCAAAAACCCATTGCCATTGTTCTTGAGTTCTCAGTAGTCCTCATTATCTGCTATGTAAGTCCGGTTTTATCCCATGCTTTTTCAGACCCAGGCCAGCTGGACTTGGTTGGTTCCCGATAGAACATCCCCATTGTCTCAGTGTGTGGGTGAACCCTTCGCGGTCCTGAGTTCCTTGCTCGTGCTCTCTCTCCTTCTGCTCCTGATTTGGACCTTGAGATTTCTGTCCGGTGCTCCAATGTGGGTCTCTGTCTCTGTCTCCTTTCATCGCCTGACGAAGGTTAATATTCAGGAGGATGTCTATATGTTTGTCTTTGGATTCACCTTCTTATTTAGCTTCTCTAGGATCGCGAATTATAAGCTCAATGTCCTTTAATTATGGCTAGAAACCAAATATGAGTGAGTACATCCCATGTTCCTCTTTTTGGGTCTGGCTTACCTCACTCAGGATAGTGTTTTCTATTCCATCCATTTGTATGACGCTGCCATTAAGGTGAACATTGTGAGACAGCAGCTACAGCGTCTGTAGGACTCTCCTGGGAACATGTTACCAACTTTTGGAACTCAGCCTTAGTTCTTAGACATTGGTGATTTTTGCTCTGTGATTTTGTTTCCAACT
Source organism: Microtus ochrogaster (assembly GCF_000317375.1). Lineage (NCBI taxonomy): Eukaryota > Metazoa > Chordata > Mammalia > Rodentia > Cricetidae > Microtus > Microtus ochrogaster. The sequence continues at coordinate 42,769,414 of NC_022030.1, forward strand.
ACAAAGTCCTACTTTCTTTGTCAGAGGAAGCCCATGACTGATTGCAGCTGGGTGGTTTCCCCAGCCAGTTTTTATTTTACTTCATTGTGAGGATGTGGATGTGATGGCCTCTAGGTTTCAACACTTTGTTGCTCTAAATCCAAATTGTCACGTCTATTTTAAAATTACTATAAATTCTTACCTGTCAAGTGATAATTCTGTTTCAAAGTAGAAATAGCCACAGCTTTCTTCTAAGTATATTTATCTCCAACTTAGTTCCTGGTGATAAGATCCAAATGGTTTTTGTGTCTCGTTACTTAAGGAATAGATCTGAGTGCCATACTGGATGATTCATTGTTACTTAAACATCTTTTGGTTGTCTGAAAGTTTGTAGAAGCGCCAATAAATTCTTAATTTTTTATTAAATGTATGTTTAATTGAACTTACGTCTTGTTCAATGGGAAAGAAACTATATCTGTACCTGGAAAGCTAACCAACACTACCTTGCTAGTGCTGTCATGGGTCTGAGAGGAGGGCCTACTGCTACCATCTTACTAGCATTGTAATTTCTAACTCCATAAATGTGCATGCTTATCCCCAAAGGCAACGGTAGCTCTCGTCCAAGAAGCTTCTTATCGCAGCAGACAGAAACCATCACAGAAGCCACTACTGTTCAAAGTGTAGAGAACTATCGATGGTAGGGTGCCCAGAATGAATACCTGCTAGAGAACTCCTGCACCAAGGCTGAGAGCATCTCAGAAGAGGGAGGCTGAAAGACTGTGAGCACTAGAGGACCAGGAACTCTGATGTGAGATTGGGTCTCCTATCAATTAAAGGGAAGTGACACTCTTGACACCTCAACCACATGGCAACCTAAAGGAGACCTGGACAAAAGCAACACAGCAGACATGCTAACATGGGAAGGGGAAGTTCCTCAGGGGCCCATCCCTGGATGAAGAACTGAAATCAACAACCCCAAATGATCAACTCTGAAATCATATAATTCAAGCAACACAGAACAGGCTGTGTTTATATATTTAATTATTTATATGTAGCTATCAGTAACAATGAAAGAAAAGGGGGCTATGAATTTGAGGGTGGGTGCAGAAACATGGAAATGACTAGAGGGAGGTAATAAAAAGGGGATGAATGACATAATTATATCTTAATCATAAAAATAACAAATTAAGGAATTTATTTTGTCTATATGTGTCTGGGCACATATTTGCCATAGTTACAGTTGTGTGTGGTCGGAGGATAACTTTCAGCAGTCAGTTCTCTTTTTTGCTCTGTGGATCTTAAAGATTGACTTAAACGCTTTAGGCTTAGTACCTTTACACACCCAGCCACCCTGTCTCTCAGGTTCCAACATAACCTTTTTAGATATGAAGAAAATGTCCTAGGAGTCCACTCTGGGTTGGATCTTCAGCCTGGACAGAATTATAATTTGACTCCATTTGTTTATTTCGTGAGACTGCGAATAAGTGGTTGTGGTTTAATTGAGGATCCCTCACTCCTTTATCTTTAAAGGTGACTTCTTCAGCTTGTCACTCTTCTCTCTCTCTCTTGTTTTTTATTAGCAGCTGAAGGCCAGGTGTGTGTTGATACTGTGGGTTGATAATAATATATTATTTGCCATCTTACTGCAGAAATCAGGTTCTGTGAGCATTTCCCTTTATGTAGCAAAGGTAGTCTTTTCTCCAAACGTACCTCAAGTGTCTACAGCTTCTGCAGTAAAGACAAGGCTGATTTTAATCATTCTCCCAGACAGAACTTCTGTTATATCACTAGTTGTTCTGAAGCCCACTCTTGTAGAGAGATATCTACCTGCCTCTGCCTCCCAAGTCCTAGGATTAAAGGTAGACCAGGCTAGCTATGAACTCAGAGATAGCTACCTGCTTCTGCCTCCCAAGTTCTAGGATTAAAGGTGTGAACCACTATGCTAGGTTAAATTGAGTTACTTTAAAGCTTAATCTATATACTAATGTTTCAATCTTACTGCACTTCTAGTGCTACAGCTAGTCTCTGTTGCTATAATTGTGAATCAATAAAAATTTACTGATAAAACACAATAATCTCTTGTGCTTATGGGTCTTCTATGTCAAAACTTTGAGTGGTATCCAGATAGAATGGTTTATCTGTGCCTTGTGATTTCTGGATCTTAATATGCTAAGACTCAAAAGTATCAAAAAATGACTGGGTTTATAAAGGACAGAGGCACATAAGAATTTTTCCACTCAAATGTCTGCCACATAATGCTGTTGGCAGGACCTATAGTGACCCAGTGTACCTGAGTCCCAGGCTTACATGCAGATGTCACCAACCTAATCCTTCCATGGCTGCTGCTTTCCCTTCTCTTCTGCATGGTGGGTGAATTCATATATCCCAAGAAAGGAAGATGAAAATATGCAATTTCCGTATGATATGGACTTGAAAATTATATCACATAACTTTTAGTTGTAACTTTCTTCAGTCATTGATAGGTTCAAAAGACAGGAAACAGAATTGTTACATGATGTACTAGTGTAATTGTACTATAATCAAAAGTTTTAAATTTTCATTTTCTCCTCCCTTTTCTCCCCTCCAGCATCTCCCAGCTACCCTCCCTCCAAGCCCTCCCACCCACTCCCCCACTCTCAAGTCAATATTCTCTTTTCCTTTGATTATTACTGTTACATTCTGAGACACAGAAGCTGAAACTGTGACATCAGTGAAGATGAATGACAATGACTCATTGAGCCATTATTGGAAAATAGGTCTTTTATCTAAGAAAACAAAATTTTTAAGTAAATATCTGATAGGTATAAATATATAAAAAGAAGAGTTCAATTATCTTCAACATATATATATATGTATATATATATATATATATGAATGAAGGAATAGCTGTGTGTGTGTGTGTGTGTGTGTGTGTGTGTGTGTGTGTGTGTGTGAAGCATGGTGCCCTAGAGGAGTTGGAGAGAGAGAGAGAGAGAGAGAGAGAGAGAGAGAGAGAGAGAGAGCTGAAAATGATGTAAATTTGGTACTCATGTATGAAATTCTCAAAAAGAATCAATAAAAATAAGAAAAAAAAACACAAAAGACCTGGCTTGGACTGTGGTCCTCCATGGATTCTTCTCAGATGCTATGGTATTATATGTTATATTAGCTAACCCAAAGTTCTCACTGACAAGCTACTGATACTTGCTAAGCAATCATGCAATGTGTGAGTCTATTCTTTATTGGAAACCTCAAATGAAATAATTGGAAGTTGAAAATAAAACTGACTAGAGTTCACTCCATTTGTAGAAGTAAAACAAAGTCATTTGAAAGTTTCTACTTTCCTTTAACTGCTGTGGGAGAATGCTCTTGTACCCTATAAAACTTTTGTCACTTGATTTGGTTTAATAAAATGCTGATTGGCCAGTAGCCAGACAGGAAGTATAGGCAGGGTGACCAGACTAGGAGAATTCTGGGAAGAGGAAAGGCTCAGTCTGCACTCATCACCCAGATGTAGAGGAAGCAAGATATGAATACCTCACTGATAAAAGGTATCAAGCCATGTCCTAAACATAGATAAGAATTATAGATTAATATAAATTGTAAGAGATACTTAATAATAATCCTGAGTTAATAGGCTAAACAATTTATAATTAATATAACCCTCTGGATGATTATTTGGGTCTGGGCAGCTGGAAAATGGAAGCACAGTCTCTGACTACATTTAACTGAAATACAATTCTCAAGTAGCCACTTGGCCTTTCTAATCATTATTTCCCCATGAATGAAAAGGATGGATTTGATTGAATGACTGAGAATCCCATAGAGTTCGTTCTGGATATTTTTACTGACATGACTTGGCAACTAAGTCATTCAGCTATGAATTAGAAGTTGGACCTGACACACAACAAACACCTACTGTTGAGACTGAAGAACTGTAGGCATTAGTATGACCTGTATCTGTCTTGAGAAAGCTAGCTTGAAACACTTCAAAATCACACATTTATATACTTACATCACACAAAGCAGGCTTTAAGTCAAAACTGGCATAGTAGAGGTGATATGAATGGCAATTAACTAATATTATGTAACAATTTGAAATATATGCACTTAACACAAAAACACCTAAATATATATAGTAAGAAATGACAGAATCAAAATGAGAAACAGCTTTAAAATAATATTTAAAACAATTTCAACATCCCATTTAGAAAAAACAAACTAGAATTTTTATTTGTTATTCCATATCATAAGGTAATATAAATTGTTGGAGTTTGAACTTATCATCTAATTATTTGGTTCAAATATTTTACTTTGTAGGAAGAGAAACCAGAGAGGTTACCAGTTACCTTAGGTCATGCTGCTAATTATTAGAAGAACTCCTAATATGTCAAAACCTGTTATGAATGTTCTGTTGAAGTGTTCTTGGAATAATTATAGTGTTTATTGTTCACACATTGTGTTTACAACTTTCTTAGATTTATTTTTGTATGTCTGCTTTTTTTTTCAAAATCAAAGTAAACTCTTACCTGTAATCATCATTTCCTGTTCTGAAATAGATAAATTTAGAGAGACAAGACATAAGCATATTCACCAGAGGAACAGAATGGACACAATGACAACATTTTACAAGGGGAATTATTAGACTGGATTGCATAGTATGGGTTGTGTTGTCCAACAACAACTGTCTATACTATCTAGAAGTGACTTAGAACTCAAGGCAAGATGACTTAGTGATCTCAACTGGCAAAAATTAAGTGCTGCTAGTCTTTGTTTCACATTGCGAGGATGAAAATTTGGGTTCTAATATCATTAAATGATGAGGGCCTTACTTACTGGCAGCAACAGAGTAGTTGTAGTCACTAGCAAAAGAGTGAAGGATAACAGGAAAGGTTGGTCTCAAACTCACAGAGATCCGCCTGCCTCTGCCTCCCAAGTGCTGGGATTAAAGGCATGTGGCACCACCGCCCGGCAGGGAAAAGCTTTCTTGTCAGAGCTTTATACTGCACTGCACACAGAAGGCACACACACTCCAGAGAAGAGTCTTCTCTCATTGGTCCTTCCAGTAATTGCCCTAATAAACCTACTCAAATATGTGCTTATGGATGTATACCAGATCCAATCAACTTGACAAACAAGATTAGCTATCATGACACAGGGATGCATCAACTCACCCTAGTTAGGGAGCCAACGACTGATCAAAATGAAGATACCATCAAAGTCAAACTTGGTGAACCAAGTTTATGTTGGGTTGTTTACAGGAATATGAATGGTTACTTTTTAGTAGCAGAAATGACTCAAAAAGAATTACATCACCAAAATCCCACCTGAACCCATGTGACATTTCACAAAAACTGGAAGCCTGGAGCACACTGCACAGTGTGTAGGCAGCTCAACAGGTTGGACAGTATCTTTTCCAGGGAACCCTTTTAGTGGGAGCTGTTCCCAGGCAGCTCAACTGGTGTGAGAGTGTCTCTTAGCAATCCCTACTGCTTGCAGGGGTTTGTGGGGATGGGAACTAGTGAATCTGGTAAATTGAATGTCTTTCTGGAATTTTTTGAGTTATTTTTTTTCTTAGCATATGAGTGTCCCTGCAAAATAGAATGTGCTTCCTCACTTAGAGCAGTGGTTCTCAACCTGTGGGTCGCAACCGCCTTGGCAAACTTCTATTTCCAAACATATTTACATTACAATTCATAATGGTAACTAAATTACAGTTCAGAAGTAGCAACCAAAATAATTTTATGTTTGAGGATCATCACAGCATGAGGAACTGAATTAAAGGGCTTCAGCATAAGAAGGTTGAGAACCACTGCTTTAGAACATCCTGTGTTTTAATAAGCTTTCCACTGAGACAAAATACTTCATTGTGGAGAAAATTACACTCAGTGTAAGGATTTTTAAAGACGACACAATATGAATGAAAACTGTAAAAGATTTTTAAGAGTAAGAGAACAAGAAGTTCTAAACACCTTATTCTCTGTAATATTTTTCTTTATTTAATTCATATAATATGTTGGACCTCATGAGGCGTGGGCATGAGGCCCAGTGTAATTTCCTGAGCCAAACTTGAGTTTGGTGAGGCCTAGTGTAATATCCTGAGCCTAGCTCAAATTTGGAGACTTGCCTCATGCTACTACTAGCATGGCAGAATATTATTGGTCCTTGTTCCTTACTCTGTGTCAACCCATTCCACCCCATCATAACCTTATATAAGTCCCTGCTTTGACAGACTCCTGACTCAGTGTGTGTGTTTCTCCCTGGTGCCCAGGGGGGGAAGGCTGGGTTATTCTACACTCACCGTCTTTCTCAGCCTCAGGGAGAGTCCAGCAGTTCCAGTTCCGCCACTGCTCTTTCTTACAGAGAACCTGGCAAATTAGTACCTCGTGTGAGGATCTTTCTGCCAGAGAACCCGACAATAATAAAGCAGATGTGAATGTTGTTTGAGAATGGCTAAAAGAAAACACACTCTTCAAACCATCTCTTTAATCCGGTGTAAGAATGGAAGGTCAGAGTTTCGGAATATGATAAGGGTAGTTTTTTGTCAAATATGGAGCATTTGTAAAGAACACATACATAATTTGCATGATAAAAAGCCTGAACCTACATAATTGTAGAATCTTTTATTATTTCACTATTTAAATTATCAAAAACAGTGGCAATAGTTTGCAACATAATTTAGTTAACTTGTAGTAAGAGTAAAAATTCCCTTACTCGTGATAAGACACTTTGGTGTCATTTCTCCCACCACCTTCCTTTGGCTATCACATCACTATAATTCTCGTTAGAAAGAACAAATTAATTCAAATATTAATTGAATGTTTGAAAGATCTTTGCCAAACACCATCTCTCTCATCACTTTCAGTATAAAAGTTAGGAGCAGTACAAAAGGACATAGTACATCTAACAAGGTGAGGGTGTTGCTGGGAACTTGGAAATCTCTTCAGGTTGTTATGTGCTACAGCAGAATAGCTGGTCATTTTCCTTTGGGGGCTGACAGATAAGATAAAAATTAATGTATAAAATATCTCATTATTTGATTTTTAATTTCTTTTTGCATGAATAAGGAGTTGGTGAGCAAAGTAGCTGTGATCTAGTAGAAACATGGCAACCGTTCATCCCCCTTAATGTTGATTCTATCACAAAACTAATTGGTTGAGTCACCATAAAGATGAGGGAATTGAGGAAACATGTTTATTTCTGCCTACAGGTAGTCTCCACAACACAGACACACACCCACACACCCTCTTAACACATTACAAGAATTTGACGATTTTGGTATGTGAATATATTTCAGGATAGTTGACATCTGAAAACAAGTGCAGACTTAAGAAAGAATATCCTCTTCCAGCACATATATTTAAATCCTTTGGAATCTGGAGACCAGAGGTAACGGAAATGCCTGAATTTTGCCCAGTGTAATCCTACTTTGAGTTCATCTGCAATTATTTCACAGTTTATAAAATACAATCAGAGAAAATATCTTCCCGGTTTTAATATTCAATTACAAATTTTAATCTATGCTAGCCCTATTCATTTCCCTCCAAGAAACACAATAAGCTGATCAAGGAAAGAAAGCCTGCAGGTGTCTCCAGGGATAGGAGCATGAGGAGCTGAACTGAAACCTGGTCTGTTCCCACGGCAACTTCCTGGAGTAGTGTGTCCCCTTAAGAGTCTTTATGCACTCCTACAAGTTCCAACAACAAAACAGCATCAGATACTGACAGGGAATTTCTCTCCTGAGCTTCTCACCTGACCCTGTGCTGGGACAGGCATGATGGTGGTGGTCCTTATGGTAGTGGGAAGGAAGCCTGTTTGCTTCCCTGTTGTATTTTTGTAGCAGCTGGTAGTAATTGGATATATATGTGTCTGTGAATGAAGATGGTGTGAAAAGATCACCTCACAGAAAGACTGCACGGTAAAGAATTGGTCAGCAAAGGAAAGTATGGAAAGGGTGTTGAAAAGAAGATAACACAATAAAAGATAGATTTTGTTTTTGTTCAAACTCTTCTGTGGTTGGCACAGAATTGAATGTGACGCATAATATCTTCAAGTGCTGAGGCAAACCTCCAGCAGGAAGGAAGTCTCAGTTCACGTTTTAATTAAATTTATTATCGATTCACAGGCAGCCTCCGGCCGCTGCTATCATTGGCAGCTTCCTGGTTTGGGAGGAATGACATTTATACCTCCATGATAAAATCATTTAGATGTACTGTTCAAATTTCCCTACCTCAGAAAGCTCTATAATTTCTATGACTATGAAAAAAAATGGTTGATATTTTTTTTGGAAAGAAAAAACCTAATTCTTCCTAGTATATTTTCCCCATCCCAGGATCAGCATCTCACTTGAAACTAGAGATGACTTTTAAATTGATATACTGTTTTGGGGAAAGAAGATACTTGGTGCCAAAGCAGACCAGAGCTCAAATAAACGAATGAAAAATGCACTTGTATTAGGTGATAGAAAGTGATTTTTGAGTTTAAGTCCAAGTTTTATTCACATAAGTGAAACATAGTGGATGGGGGTCCCTCTGGAGAGACAGCTAGGTGGTTAAGAGCAAGTACTGCTCTTGTAGAGAGCACAAATTCAATCCCTAGCAAACGTGTTCACAGTTGCCTGTAACTCTAGCTCAGAGAATCCAACATCACTGGCCTCCCTGGCACATGCACTAATGTACATATAGCCGCATGCATGCACATGAATGCACATGCAGACACACACACACACACACACACATGCACACACAATACACACATGACTTAAAACAACAAAAGTAAATCTAAAAATAGTACTAAAAGAGGAATACAATTGGCAGGCAGTTCATAACCAGAGATAAATGTGTTCTGGGGATCTGAACTCAAGCCCTCAGGTTTGCATGCAAGCATCTGCCTCACTGTGCCATCTCTTCAGCCCCTTATCATGGTATCTCTAACACACAGACTTGGGTCCCTAGAGTAATTAATCAATCTTTTGCTAGCTAATCACATTATCTTATTACTTGCTTTCCAGTTGTCTTTCAAATATAATTATTTGGTTATAAGGCAATTAAAAAGACCTTATTCTGAGAAAATGCAAGAACAGAACAGTGCCTTACACATAAGACCAATCAGTTACTCGGTAGATGAAGTGAAACCAAGTGTTTTAATTCCCAATGTAGTGCCTGATCTCTTAGTAATCCCGATAGCAGGAGCAGTGATTCTCAGCCTTCCTAATGCTGCAAACTTTTAACACAGGTTCTCATGGTGAGGTGATCCCAGACCATAAAATAATTTCAATAAAATCACGCTGCAATTTTACTAAAGTTATAAATGGTAATGTAAATATCTAATATGCAGGTATCTGTTATGCAACCCCTGTGAAAGGGTCAATGAACCTCCAAGGGGACCATGATCCACAGATTGAGAACACTGACCTAGATTCTGGTTCTGAATACTGCCTTTATTAAGAGAACTGCAAACACTCAAAGCATAATCATTTCTGTCAAAGTAGGCTATGTTACATGGAAATTTTATAAGATATTCTTACTCAATAAAACTGCAATAACTGGCTTTTAATTACTTGATGTAGAAACAACGCTTAACAGTTATCTTTCTTCTCCCCCATCTTGTCCACCAAAAAACAAGAGTTATAGAACCTGAAGACATATTTCAGGAATGGAGACTCATTATGTGTACAAATGAGACATGGAAACTAAGATGGGAAGGTTAACTAATCAAATGAAACCCATGTGCTCCAGAGAATTTAGACTTTATATAATTGTTTTAATCGAAAGACAATTTTATGTAATAACGTCACAAGGCTTTCAGTATACAGTTTTCAATTTATGTTAATATTCGATGACATGTAAATATCTAAACACTAAGGAACACATACATATTTAGAAAATATTAAGGTTTCTGGTATAAAATATTCAGCTATATTACAGAAAATATCATACCAACATGTATCCTGAAGTAATTTAAAATGAAAATTTTTATGACTTTATAATATGTTGTGCTTTATTCATTACTCATTTATAAATAGATATATCTCCCTGCTTCTAACCAAATTTAACTTATAAAAATTAATATTAAATTATATAAAATCTAAAATATCTTTTAGTCACAGAAATAGATTATTATATTTTTATTTATAGATATGATAGTTGTTTGTAATATTCCTTTTAGTTCACTCCCATTTCCAAGTGAGTAATAAGTTCTGTGAAGAAGCTATTTTATTTGCCTCCATTTTCTACCGATATACCCCACGTGCTTCAAAGAGTCTGTCTGGAATGAAAGGAAACACGATGGGCATCTTGAGCCAGATAACAGAGCACACAAATGTGACAGGCAAGGCTTTGTGTGGCAGAAGAGTCCTTATGTGATCACCATGATGACTGGTGTCAGTGCGTGCTCTTCATGATGCTGTGTGGGTGGCCTGAGGAGGGCCACTTGACAAGGACAGCTCTTTCCCCTGTGCCTGTCTACTATAACCCAATGTTTCACAGAAATAAAGTGGCTTATATTCTAAAATTTCCACTCATTTGCTGTGTCAAAATCATGATGCAAACTAAATAATGCAGAAGAGATTGTTAAACTCTGGGATTCACTGATGGTTTTATTTCCATCATGGTTTACCTTTCTTTAATCCTCTCAAGAGTCTTACTCCATCATACCATAGTCTATTTTTGGTTTTATTGTTTTCTCTATGTGCTTTCTTTTGCTGTCTCTAATAATCCAAAAACATAACACATTTTTAAAATAAGTGAAGTGAGTATGGTCATTGTGGTGGTGCACGGAGGAAAGAGAATCTAAAGTTTGAAGTCTATATGTGGACTACTTGACATCACGTCTCAAAGATAAATGAATAAATAAATAAGCAAAAACTATAAATTTTACATATTTTAACTTTATGTATATAGCTTTTCTCCATATAAATTATCTTATGAAGATAGCTTGCTTTTATTTATACTGTACAAATGAGATTGCTTTTCTAGGAAGTTATGCATTTCACATGTATTTGTGTATGTTAGTGTGCTTGTGTTTGTGTGTGCTGTGATTTAAGAGCCCCAGCTGGTGCTAAAAAACTCTTTTGAGGTTTTAACAGGTGAGATATTTAAGATGCGATTGGGTCATGAGGACTATCTATTGATGAATGGACTGATTTACTTATGAGTTAATGGTATATCCTGGGTGGCAAAAAAAATCCACAATATTTCTCTCTCATAGTTCACACCTCATGACAAGTGATGTCCTACGACACCTTGAGACTCTGTAGAGTTCTCACCAAAAGAAGTTCTTTGACAGATATGATCTTTTCACAACAGACTTCAGAGTCTCCAGAACTGTGAACTAAATGAATCTCTATTTCTTATAAATTACCTAGTCTATGATAATAAATGCTAATCATTGTTTCCAAACTTATACATATCTATCAGAAAACTTAAATATATAAAAGAATACTTTAGGAATGGCTACTATTAAACTCAATGCAAGGAGGTTGTGCCAGAAGCCAACTTTAAGATACATTAATGCGTTTATTAGGCATTTAATGGAGGTATGAATATTTGCTTAAGAACCATCAATTTGGAGTGTGAGCATGAAATCCAGTTTGAAAAAACTCAGCATGATAGCTAGATGAGATCATCAATGGAGAGAGGATAGACAGAAAAACATCAGTTGTAAAGAATGATCCCAAGAATATATCAATAATGAAAGATCAGAAACACCAGCAGAACTATCAAGAGAGAAGGGTAAGGTGTGAAAGAAGATGAGGAGGAATTAAGAACTGGACCTGCAGGAGACACAGAGGTCCTTGTGTTCACAGACATATACTCGGAGAGCTTAGAATGTTAGCACACAGGATTGTTCAAAGAAAGAAATTTAATACCTGCCATCTTCCGAGAAGACCAAGAGTGAACTTGCATTCTAGCATGGTGACCTTTGCTCTATCTGTGTGACCAAAGACCTAACCTGACCTTCTCCCAGATTACCATAAGCTTGTTTTTCTCAGACAATCTATAGAACCTATCTTTATGGAAGGTGTCACATCATATGTACCTTATTAAGATCTTGGATGTTCCTCAAAGAGACTTATGCATGTTTTATTGTGCACACGAGCTTGAATTAATTTTCACCAGAAATATATATATATATATATATATATATATATATATATATATATATATATATTTACCAAATTGCGCTATACTTAAATATGCTGAAAGTAAACCACTTGGGGTCAAACTCTCAAAGTTTGGAAACCCGCCTATCCTCCTCCAAACTCAGTGGAACTCTGAAACACAGCTTGCTCTAATACTGAAGGTGAGTGAACAGCCAAATGGCAGAACACCCCACTCTATAGTACCTCAACAGTGGGACAAATCCCTGTGCCGCTCCCCCAACTCTCTAGGCTTTTCTTGCCAGCAAGCAGGGAGTTTCCTGCAGGTAGGCTTTCCTAAAACCCAAACCTATACAATGAACCTCCCAAGCTACAAGCCATACCCTTCCTAAGAGCTGGGAGCTTGCTATAATACTGAGGAGACAAATAGCTTGCTACAACACTGAAGGGATTAAGAGAGAGCACCAAGAGAGCAAACCAGGAGAAAAGACCAAGAGAGCAGACTTATAGAGACCTCAGAGGCTTTCTGAGACAGACATTGACAGTACAAAGCAAACCAAGAAAAACTCCCAAACACTCAGACAGCCACTGCAAGAATTGGACCAAGATGCAAAAACACTGCTGGCCTCATATGAAGGAAGAGATGGGCAGGTGCCAATGCAAGAGTTCCTCCAACAACCTAAAAAGCAACATGGTAACACCAGAACCCAGTGGTCACACAACAGGAAAATGTCATCATCCTAACCCAGAAGAAGTATAAGAAAATGACTTTAAATGTAATTTTATGAAAATGATGGAAACCTTTAAAGAGAAAATAAAAAACTCCCTTAAAGAAATGGAGGAAAAAAACTCTCAAAGTTTGAACCGACACCGGTTTCTTAGCTTTGTTGACCAAACTGTCTTCTTGCCTCCTATAGATAGTCACTCTACTGGCTTTAAAATTTCAGAGACCCTACATGAAGTCAAGAGAATGATAACATTTCAAGTATGAGTAGCCTTTTATGTTGAATGTTGCAGTTGTGTCTCCTTCTATAGAATTTCTAGATACTTTAAACTTTATCAGATCTTGAACTAATTAAAAATACATATGATGAAATTACTCTTCATTAAAATATATTTAAGCCTTTTTAGTTACAAGAATGTAAACAGCATTGTAGATATGGATATATGTGCTATCTTTGAAGAATTTGGGGAATGGTTAAAGATCTCAGACTTTGACTCCTCTCTCCTATGTTCAGTGAAGGAGAGACAAGAGTGATGACCACAGGGCACATTGAGGATCTCATCATATCAGCAGACTTGACGTCTTCAAAGACTGTTTCATAATGGAGGTAGTCT
>NC_022030.1:42783448-42789704 GCF_000317375.1 Microtus ochrogaster
GTCTAGGTAGGAAAGATAAGAGTGATGACCACAGGGCACATTGAGGATCTCATCATATCAGCAGACTTGACGTCTTCAAAGACTGTTTAATAATGGAGGTAGTCTAGGTAGGAAAGGAGGGATATTTTCCAAGTGAAATGTCATGGTTAGTTTTAACACTGAGATTTTAGAGATTTTGGTTGCTTTGTGTCAATGAGAGGTAACTATTTTAGATGAGATGAAATCCAGGTTCAGCTTCTTGGCTGTGGCTTACAACTTTTGTGGAGCCACATAACTGAATGTGGGGCTCATGAAAAGTTTGGCAATAATAAAAGTCTTCTAAATGCACAATGACAAAAATTCAGGTCATTTTAATTCAAATTCAAATGCATGTGTTCACTGTGCCTCTTGCCATGCTAACCTGTGCTCTTTCAGGCAACTTCCCTGAAGTCCTGGTTCTGAACACACAACATGCACACTTGGCACAGAATTTGCCATCACACAACACACCAACAAAGTCTTGAAAGTCCTTAGCTCAAACTGGAGACTACTAACCTGCAGTGTTTTCAGACATAGATTCCAAGTGCACAAGCCGGTCACCAGGGTAAGACCACACCATGCACAATCTAACTTGTGCTCTCTTGGCTCTGACCTGACAACAGCTCCCCAGGGCTGCGACTGTACCTGGAAATCTGGGAGGGAACACCTATGGTCCCGGCTGAAAGCAGTAGGCTGACAAGACACTTGGTTCAGACTCTGTACCCATCCAACCCTCTTCGCTTCACTTTCATTTCTCCTTTATTTATTACCCAGGGCCAACTTAGCAGGATGCTTTTCTGGCTCTGTTCTTATATTCCTGCTTTTCATTACTTTTTCTTTCCTCTCTATTTTTATTTATTTATTTATTATTTTCTAATTTTCCAATTTTTATTTTAATTTGTAATGTCATATTTTATTAAGACTATACTACATGGATATTGATAATTATATTTATCAAAAATTTGTGTTAATTTTCCTTTGTAGGCAAAAAAATACCAATAAAAATAGCATTGAAATATCTAGGAAAGTTTACTTTCTATATAATAAAAGTAGCTATGTTATTAAATGTTAAGATAATAACTTGTTTCTTACATTTAAAGATAAATTTAATTTATAGTTATAATGTTAAAATAAGAATTATTGTCTATATACTTGTATTCTCTTTTTATTATTGTTTGAGAATTATATGCATGTATATATGTTTTGACAAAATCCACCCTTTATCCCCTCCCCTCTAATTTCATCCCTATTCCCTGTCTAAGTTTTCCTCCCAAATTCATGAGCAGCCAGGAGCTGATGACCAAGACATAGTGTGTAGCTTCCACCTACCCTGTACCCTAAAAGGACTACAACTCATACAGAGATTCATGAAATTAGAAATTGGGGACTGAAGATGAACACTTACCCTTTGGGGTAGATGACTCTCTCCAAAGTCTTGAGAATTCTCAGTGAAAATCATCCAAATGTTGAGTGAATGTTGGTGACAATTACGACTCAATCATATTGCTCCACAGCTGACTTGAAGACTGCAGATTAAAACAAGAGGATCCCTCAAGCCAGCACGGGAACAATGAGAGCAGTTTGTCATTCCCAGCTCCACCTTAGGTAACATCAGTCAGAAAACACAGGAGTGGTCATCAGAGCTTTACCCTAGCCCTAGATGACTCAGGTAGCTATACTGGCTCCCTTGAGGGAGACACAAACTAAATTTAATTGTAAGGATCACCATGCTATGCACCTCTTTGGGACTATTTTTTTTGGGATACACGTACTTCATGTTTGATCAACTTTGCTTTATTTTTATCAGGCTGTTACCTATCTTTAAAGAAAATTTTTGTCTAACCACCATCTCTCTAACATTTTATTTGTCTATCTCTTGTTAAAATTCATTAATATAATTCTTCTGCACAAATACCTATTTTTGTGTACAAATAACATTCCATGTTTTTCTTTTAAGAGAAAACATAATATTAAAAATAACACTCAAATTGTGGATAAATTTTGTCATCTTAATTTCTGCATGAACACTTATTTTATATGGGTGCAACCATACATACATATGTATTATATTTCATTATGTTTGCATGATCTCTTGTAATAGAACCTTTTGTCAATATCCCATGAGTAACATTCAATGCTATAATGACAATTTATCATGCAATTATGACACGCTTTTGTTAGTATTAGATTCTGTCTTCCTCCAAAATATCTACTAAAATATCATGTAGATTCTTATTGAGTATCTGCTGAACTTATTGTGTATTTGCTTTATATTATTTAATATTAATAAATCTCAACTATTCTAAACTCAATATCTTCTTTAATAGGAAATGTGTGGTGACACATCACCTTTGCTATTTGGAAGTGAAAAAAATCATATATAGTTGTAGATGAATTACAAAAGCTTTACCTAAAGCTTAGGTTTGTCCCACTAGTTCTTACAGCTTAAAATAATCTATTTCCATGCATCTCTGTGTTACCACGTGATTTGTAGTTTTTATCTCTCCTCCTGCATGTCTTGCTGCCTCTGTATCTGGCTGGCAACACTGCCTTTCTTCTTTTTAGAGCTCTCGCTGTCCAGAAGTCCCTGATACACCTCCTGCTTAGCTATTGGTCACTTATCTTTTTATTAAATCAATCACAGTGACATATCTTTACATAGTGTAATCAAATATCTCACAACATATAGTTTATTTGCATACCTATTCTCTAAACTTCAAAGTGCCAAAGAAACCTCCCATTAGGTGCAAAGATCCTCATACACACGCCAATTTGTTTAAATTTGTTTGTAACTCGTAACCAAGGAACAAATTCCAACAACAGTTTCCATACTGCTTGAGAAAACTCGTTTTTCTGATAACTTGAGAACTTATTAGCAAACTTCTTTCTGCCAAACTTTCCAACTTTTCCAAAAATCCAGAAGATATTTCTGTAATGCTTTATTGGTGGCTGAATCAATACAACCTTTTCTTGAGTCATACTTAAATTATCATGAGAATAGCTTGACTGAGTTCAAATGACCTGAATAAAAAGATAAAGATAGCAGGCTAGTAATAGCAGCCACCTTTTGTCCTTCATACTGAAATAGTCACATTTATCATCTCTCTTTGTCTGTTTTCAATGATGATATCTACCCTTTGCGCCTAAAGAGAACTGTAAAGATTTTTGCTATTGTTGTGGTTGGGTCTGTAGTTTCTTCTGTTGTGTGTTATTTCACTGCTTTTATAGAAAAAAGTTTCTGTTTGTCAAAACTTCTGTATTTTTGTATTTGATATATAGAGACACTCGGGTCTAGATATAGACATGTAGCTATTCAGATTATATTTATAAATCTTAGACTAAAATGCAGAGAATAGTTTTTAAATAACCAAACATTCCCTCACAAGGAATGAATAAAACAGTCGCCATTAGTCCTTAGTAAATTACAATGTATTCATGGTAACCTCCACAGAAACATAGAAACTATAAAGAAATTATGTTGTTCGCAATCATCCTGGTGCCCTTACTGAAAAATCAATGTAATCTGTCAAACAGGTGACAGGTGAACTAGGAATTAATGATATAGCTTTATAATTAATCTTCATTTATGAAATGTAATTTTTGGGGGGGTTGATATAATTTCTTTTCACCAAGAATGACTCAATTACAAACACCAGTGCACTGTAAATAAGAGGTAAATCACATAAAGAATATTTCAACTTGAACTGTCAGACAGATTCTTTAACTAGTTTTGATACTCTTTTAGTTAACTTTTTTGCATGTTTTAAATTTAAGATAGACTTTTGAGATTGTTGTAGGCAAATGTTCCAAACGGTTCACATAATATCAAAGGTCATTAAAATGTTCCATCATAAAAAAAAATCCTCTGGGGTCTTAGAGGATAAGAACAGGAGGATCATATGGGGAGAGGAGATGGGGTTGAGGGAGGGAATTAAAATAGAAACTGCTAGAAACCTAGTGCATTGGAAACCTTTGAAAATATATAAAGGCATTCCTAATGCAGTCTTCAAAAAAATGGGGGAGACAGAGTACTAGCTGGCCGTCTCTTGTCACAAAATTAAGCTTCGGGTCTAGGATTGGGTTACATCCAATTGAGTTGTTGGCTAAAGGGGTCTCATGGAAATTTATGAGACAAAAGGTTGCTCTCCACAAACTGACAAGGCCCCATTGCTGAAGACAATACCCACACAATTCATTGAACATGGAGAGACTGCCCTACTACCTACATAAAACCTTCACCCTCATGTTCTAGTTCAATGTAATGGGAAGGTGCTCTGCAGACTACCAAAAGAAAAATGTAAACACCAACCCAGCCACAGTCACTTTGCTCTTCAACGATGTCCTTCCTGACAAATATGCTAGGGCAATGGTGGCACAAAGCTTGTGGGAGTAACTAACAAATGTCTAATTTTACTTAAGACCCACTCCATGAGCTAGAACTCATACCTGACACAGCTTGGGTGACCAAGAACTAGAAACTATATGGCCCAAAGACCTATGGTGAAATCAAATACTACTGGTCTATAATAGAAAAAGGCATGCTAAAGTGACTCTTAATGGTGCCTGCTATATTCATAGATCAGTGCGTTATTCAGTCATCATCAGAGAAGCTTCCTCCTGCAGCATAATGGAACAGATGCTAAAGACCATAGACAAATATCAACACACACACATACATAAACACACACACGAGGAGAGACAGAGATAGAGACTAAGAGACAGAGAGATCTGAGTGAAATGTATCCATCAAATCCTTCACCTCAGAGCTCATGGAACCCTATCAAAAAGGAGACAGACAGATTGTAAGAGCCATAGGGGACAGAGGACACTAGGAGAACAAGTCTTTTTAAATCAACTGAGCAAAGCTCATATGAACACAAAGAGACTGAAGCAGCTAACACAGGGCCTACACAGGTCTGCACCATGTTCTCTGCATAAATACAGCATTTTTATGGAACTCCTGGGTGTGAAAATGAGTGGATCTCTGACATCTGTGCCTTCTCTTGGGCTTTTTTCCTTCAGTTGATTTACCTTGTCCAATTTAAATATGATAGTTTTTGTTTCACCTTATTATATTTTATTTTGTCATGTTTGGTTGTTATCTCTTAGAAGCCTACTCTTTTCTAATGAGAGACAGCAAGGGAGTGGAGCTAGATGAGAGGAGAAGTGGGGGGGAACTGTCAGGAGCAGAGAAAGGAGAAACTCTAATCAGGATATACTATATGAGAAAAGAATCTATTTTCATTAAAAGGGGAATAAAATCAAAACACCTGAAGTGACATACTGGTAAGGGTAGGGAGAGTTGTGACATTCCATCTATCCCCAGCTTGCCTTCCTTCCTGGGCAAACAGGCTGCTTGTTAAGATGAAGTTTAAAATAGACCTATTCCTTTCATTGGCATGAGATTCTATTGCATGGGTTTTAGTGACATGTTACTAGAAAACCGACATAGTTTCCCTGAACTAATGGATTTTCTATATAGTTGCAAATACTCAACTAACAATCTAAGTTGAAATAAACTACCACAAAGCCCTCGTTTTTGTGAGTCTTTGGGAAAACTATTGCTGTTCCCTTACTAGAGGAAATCTGCCTTAACTAAGACACACTCACTCTAAACTTGGAAATCCTCTGACCTGTAGCTTAGAACACAAGCACTCAAACAGATGTTCATGAACACTCAGATATTCATGAGCATTCAAACACATGTTTTTGAGCACTCAAACACATGTTCATGAGCACGTAAACAGATGTTCATGAGCACTCAAACAGATGTTCATGAGTGCTCAAACCCATGTTCATGGAGTACTGAAACACATGTTCATGAGCACTTAAACAGATGTTCATGAGTACTGAAACACATGTTTATAAGCACTCAAGCACATGTTCATGAGCACTCAAACAACAGATGTTCATGAGCGCTCAAACCCATGTTCATGAGCGCTCAAACCCATGTTCATGAGGACTGAAACACATGTTTATGAACACTCAAGCAGATGTTCATGAGCACTCAAACAGATGTTCATGAGCACTCGAACACATGTTTACCATCACAGGAAAAGTTGGTCTTGCTCCAAACACTTTGTGACATTGAACCCATTATTGTATAGTTGTTATTTTTTTTTTTTTTTTTGATAATTGAATTTTTTTTATTGTGACTTATATACATTTTTTAATTCACTGAGTTTATTAGCAACTTTTTTTTTGTTTTATTTTTTTTTATTTTTTTATTTTTTATTTT
>NC_022030.1:42796299-42812000 GCF_000317375.1 Microtus ochrogaster
AAACTGTTCTTGAGCACTGGTCCTAGCATAGAGCAGGTCCGGGTTGGGGAGGGGTGCTGGGGGGCTGGGTCGTGCAAAAGAAAGACAGCCCTGCAGCAGGAGCTGGAGGAAGGGGGTTTGTGCTCTCTTCCGGGACACTGTAGCCCTGGATAGCACACACTCACCCATCCAGATGGGATTCCTCAGCAACTCTTGTATAGTTGTTAAACATATTTTCAGAGACACTGGTCGGAGAAAATTAACATGTATTAGTTAATTAGTATTGTTAGAGATCATTTTTGCTGCATGGCCTGGGAAGAAGGTGATAACACGATAAAGACGTGATTGATGGCTGATGCTGAAGCCCAAAATAACTCCACATCTCCCTTATTGCAAGCATGGATGCATATTTACTCTCCCATCACTGTGGTCAATGCATGATGGAAAAGGAATTAATAGTTTCAGAAGTTTCAGCCCATGGCTCCTTGGCTTTATACACCTGGGAGATAATGATGCCAGTGAGATTATGTGACAGTGGCTGTTGCTCCATTTCTGGTAGCAAAAATGCAGAAAGAGGGGGAATGTGGGAAGAGGCAAAGGTCAAAATAGTTCCCAACATATAAGAGCTTTACTCTATAATCCAATCTGTCTATAACCCACCCAATCTTCTTGCTTTGGATTAGCTGTGGAATTACAGTTCTCTATTAGAACACCAACTTAAATGTCTTTTAAAATAAAAATTAGTATTTATTATTTTTATTTATGTATGTGTTCCTGGGTGAGTGAATTCCACATGTGAATGGGGCTCATGAAGACCCCCAAAATGTGTATAATTCCTTGAAACTAAAGTTACAGAAAGCGGTAAAATCAAGCTAAAAAAATAGATTTATGTCTTCAAGTAATCCAAAGTTCCATTTTTTTTTACCACATCCAAAAAGAAGCCATAATATTTTAAATCTATTAAGTAACTAATTTATTAATTAAACCAGAGCTGCCATTATGTATTTCTGAAACTGCATTACAGACACATACAGAGGTGAATATATTAATTCCCTAGATGATTCTTAATGCAATGAGCCCTAGATGAATTTGTTTGTTTGTTTGACTTTTTGAGACAGGGTCTCTTATAGTTCAAACTTGCTTCAAATTTGCTAAGTAGTAGAGTATAAACTTGAACGTTTGTCTTCCTGCCACCACCTCAGAAGTGCTAAGATTCCAGGAGTACATCTCTGTGATGAATTCCCTAGATGTTTCTTAAATCAATGAAGTTGACAGTCAAAATTATCAATAAAACCCAACTGCTACCAACTTGACATGCAAACAATCAGATCATTGTAAACCATGGTATTCTACTATGGTCCCTAAAAGACAATCTAACAATAGAGAATACATTCAGGCTAGGGTCAAAAGTCTTCACAGTCTTAAAAACACCAAAATTATTAAAACTCTAAATTCAAAGTTTTTTTCTGAAATTCAAGGCAAATTGATAGCTATAGTCCCTGCAAAAAATATAATTAAAAAGTTACATATTTCCATTACATGATGGACTACAACCCATTCCAAAAGTAAGGACAGGAAAATAGCAAGAAAATAACAGATCTAAGCAAGAGCATAACAAAGAGGTAAGAAATTTAATCCTGCAACCACATGTGATGTTATGGTGCGAGTTATAAGTCCTTGTCTATACAGCTTTGTCATTTACAGCCCATGTGATTTTCTTCTTAGACTGGCTTCATTCATTGCCTGTGACTTTTCTGTAGATGTTTTATGTTCCAGACATCTCCAAAATAACTTAAGCTTTAACCTCACAGTTTCAGCTATCACCTTCTTAGGAATATTCAGTAAGGAATGGGCTCTGGTATGTAAGTCCTCACCTCCCCAAACATTCTTTTGAAATCTTTGTAGAACCTTCCCAGATTTCAACTCTGTTTTTTGTTGTTGTTGTTGTTTGTTTGTTTTTGTTTTTGCTTGATTGTATTTGGTTTAGGGTTTCTTTTTGGAGGGGGGTTGTTTTGGTTTTGGGATTTGGGAAATGAGTTTTGGATTTTGGATTTGGGAGGTTTTGTTTGTTTTGTTTTGCATGCTTTTCAAAACAGGGTTTCTCTGTGTAGCCTTGGCTCTCCTGGAACTTGCTTTATAGACCAGGCTGGCCTTGAACTCAGAGATCCGCCTATGCATTCATGCCATTGTCCAATAAGGTCATGGAAAAATGGTCGTGGCAGCAATGATAAAATTTATGAATAAACTCATAACACGGACTTCCACTCTTGTGGTCTGTCTTGGCTATAGTTACTGCTAAATGACAATTTTCCAGAAGCAGAAGCAAACACTGAGTCCCTCATACAACACTATTTTCCAGGGTGGCCAGCTAGTGGCCTAGGAGTAGCCTGAGTACAGGTCTCTTTCTATTGTGAAAATCCAAGTACTTTTTCCCTACTACAAAATAATTATTTGATGTATGAATTTGCTTTTCCCACACACAATGCTTTTGCCAAAACTATCATCCATGGACTTACAGAATACCTTCCTCTCCTACCACCATCGTGGTATTCTAAATATCACTGTTTCTGACCAAGAAACTCACTTCATAGCCACAGTGGGTCATACTCATGGAATTCACTGGTTTTTCCACATTTTCTTTTGTCATGTAGCAGCAGACTTGAAAGAATGTGGATTGGCCTTTTAAGATACAGATTCAGTGCCAACTAGCAAATTTGAAAGGATTATTTGGAAGGCTGTATACTCTTAAGTAAGCCCCTGATACTCTTTTCTCTATACCCAGGATTCATTAAGTGTGTAAGTCAAAGAGTGGAGACGGAAATGGTACCATTAACTATCATTCCTAGTGAACCACTAGCACAAATTTGCTTCCTATTCTCGCAACCTTGTGTTCAGCTGGTGTGGAAGCCCTGGTTCTAGGGTAAGCAGGGTTTTTTCCAGAAGGCACAACAAACATTCCATTGAACTAAAAGCTACAATTTCACTTTGGCTATCTTCAGTTCCTGGTGACCTTGAATCAGCAGATTGGGAAATGAATTAGTGTTAGAGAGGCTGATTGGTTTAGATTTCCAAGCAGAAATGAACCACTGATCCACAGTGGAGGTGAGGAAAGAGTATGCCTAGAGTACAAAAGATACTTAGTGTTACCATGTCCTGTGATTAAGGTTGAGACAACTCCACCAAACTAACTCAGAATGGATGAAAATACCCAAAATTCTCCAGGAATGAAGATATGGGTCACTTCTCCATGTAAGAAACCAATACCTGACCATTTGCTTAAGGGAACGCAACATGAGCAGAAGAATTATAAATAACACTGAGACCTTATGATCAGTTAAAGAAACAAAGAAGTATTCATTCTAAGTATTTCTGTTCTATTTTTTTAAGAATGTATTTCTTCATAAAGTAGGTATGTGTATTAAGCAAATGCATATATTATCTTTCTTCATCTATTCCTTATCATGTACCATAACATTAACTGAGATAGCATCAGGATTTATTTCCTGTTAAGCTCTTAGAAGAAAATCTTATACTTCAACTATCATCAGTGTCATTCCATAGTCCCCTTGGGTGATGAGAAAGAAATTTAGTGTATCATGTTTTGCTACTGTTTGTCTCTGGAGTGGGTTTTGTCCCCTCTATGAAAGCAATGTAGGAGTAGAGGAATGAGAGATAGTGAGAAATGTGGTATTGCTCACTTAGCCCCATGCACTTGCTTCAGCAAAGAACATGTCTCAAAAGAAGTCAGAGATGAACAGAAAAATCAAAGGGGAGAAAACAAAGAAACTGGATAAAGAGAAAATATTTTCAGACTATAAAGCATTGTTTTTAAGCATATGAATGCTGAGCCTTGCTCCATCAGTGAAGTCAAAAAAATTTCACACCACTTTATGGCAACATTCTCACAACATCCTTTTAAAAGTCACTATTGTCCCAGGGGTTGAAGACAGCCCAATGTTGCTGAACAGTACAAGCCACACATTACAAATTGGAGGACAGTTAATCCTGGGATTATGATGATACTTACCAGGAAATTAAGCAAACTACTTCCTTAGCTGCTTTGAAATTACATATTGTTATCACAAACCAAATAGGAATCATTGAAAGGGAACGTATGTTGACTCATTTATGCAAATCTAGAACCACCTGTTTTGCATTACTGAAAGATTTTTAACATAATTTTAAAAACAAAACTTGAAAAGCCACTAAAAGGCAAGAACAAGCTACCATTAAAACACAGAACAGCCTGAGCACTTCCATATATAGTGCTCTTCCTCTCTCATTCCCAGAGGTCTGAACATAGCCTAACTGGCTTTCAGTGCTTCTAACTGGATAGGCACTGTAGAGTGATATCAGAAAGTGCTCTGTTTTTCAGATAATTTGGAAAGTGTTATGATGCTATAGAGATTTGCATTGGTATGGATCTTGGTTTATTGATACAAATTTAAGGTCAATTTTGTTATATGTATATTTCTGATCTTTATTAAGGTATTGTTTTGTGCAGCTCATTTTAAAATGTAATGTATAATTAAGAAATCCAAGTTAATAGGCAATCATCTATAATAGTCAAGCTTGTAGTCATGTTAGTTAGGTTATCTAGATATATAGAGATATATTTCAGTTAGATAGATATTCCTCGAATCTTTCAGAGACCTTCAGAATATGACATTTAAAATGTTTAAGAACTTAGGACCTTTAATGACAACGAGACACATCTGCTCCTGGTAGCACCAATCTACTTCAAGAGGAAGATGGGTATCCAAGAAGCTCCTTATGGAGTTTGCTAGCCATTTGTACAAGAAACTGCTCTTGCCTGGGCTGCTTAACTGGACATGCAGGGCCCACAGAAAAATGACTAATAAACTTGCCTAAAGGTGAGACAATTCTTCGAGGTTCATGCTTCATGAAAAAACATTCTGAATACCTAGGCTTAAAGGCTGAAGATGGATGCTCCAATGGCACAGAAGAATTTTGGGTGACTGTCTAGGCAGTGAGATATCTCTGTCAATTCTAGAGTTTTGGAAGTTGCTTACAATGCACTTCCTGTTTACTTTAGTAATCTTATATCCTTCTGGAGACTTTGATGGAATTGAAGAATAGTTATAGTTTTCCTTAGTTATGGTAAAAGATAAAGTAAATATAAATATTGTAACTGTAATTCTTGCTTGATAACTATTTTGTTATATATGATTTTACTATGTTAAAGCCTTCCTTTTTATTTAAACAGAAAAGGGGTGGTGATGTGGGAGTCCCCTCTGTGTGCTGTGATTACTATTAATGAATAAAGAAACTGCTTTGGACCTATAGCAAGGCAGAACTTAGGTAGGCAGGGAAAGCTAGACTGAATGCTGGGAGAAAGAAGGACTGAGTCAGAGAGAAGCCATGGAACAGCCAGAGATAGACACTGAGAACTTTAGCCAGTAAGCCACTGTCACGTAATACACAGATTAATAGAAATGGGGTAAATTATTGTGTAGGAGATTAGGCAACAAGAAGCTAGAGCTAATGGGCCAAGCAGTGTTTTAATTAAAGTTTCTGTGTGATTATTTCAGGTCTAAGCTAGCCGGGTAGCTAGGAAGAACAAGCGGCCTCTCTCCTTACTACATTATGATCTTGCTACTCTGTTCTGTACACAAGCTATTGTGACTCTTGTTCCCAGAAGTCAATGATTTACCAACAAAACAACTTCTTGACAGGGGGAGGGTCTAGCACCAGTGGTGTAGGAGGGTCTTCTGTCTTGGTGTTACTTTCATTGGCTGAATAAAGAGAATGCCTTGGCCTAGTGGATAGGGCAAACTCAGGTAGGTGGGGAAGACATAACAGATTTCTGGGAGGAAGAAAGAGAGGCAGAGAGAGCCACCCGCCATGAAGCTGCCAGGTCAGACATGCTGAATCCTTCCCAGTAAGCCACGGCCTCGTGGTGACATACAGATTATTAGAAATGGGTTGAATTAAGATGTGAGAGTTAGTCAATAAGAGGCTAGAACTAATGGGCCAGGCAGTGTTTAATTAATACAATTTCTGTGTGGTTATTTCAGGTGTAAACTAGCCGGGTGGCGGGGACACAGCCCGCCACTCCTCATTACAACACATCAGCATGGCTGACGACAATTCTATGAATGGTTTGCATATTCTTAGACGACCCTGCAGTGTACTTACCTGATATATCATGAGCATCTTACAGATGTGGCCTCTGAAGCTAGCAGACTCAGTGACATACCTCCTTTACGAGAGAAATGACTTGAGTGAAGAAAGGCAAAGGTTAATAAGGTCCCCTGTGAATGTTGTGAATTTTAGAGCTTTATAATCTACTCCATTGATTTTTGCTTGGAAGGAATATGTATTTCAGACACTGTTTAAAGACAGAACATCATTCCACTCCAAATTATTGCTGTTATCAATTGCATGCATAAATGGTATCATGTTTTCTCTGAAACAATCCTCCCCTCCAAGATGATATTTATAAGCTAAGATTTAGACACTTGCAGTTTTCTTCATGTAATTCTGTCTTCATCCATATGTCCCCCCAGTCCATGCTAATGAGGAAACAAACAAGAAAGAGAAAAGCTCACTTTGTTTCTTTATTCCAGAAATGGGGCTTACTTCCAACCATCTTCTATGCTGGCATGAAATGTGAAAATGCACTTGGGTTTTGATGGGCTGGTAACTGAAGAGACCTGTGGTCCAGGGATGCATGACGAATGGTATTCCCTGACACACAGACATTTTACGATTGCTTTGAGGACATTTTTCTTCATTAGGTAAAATGATTTCTTCAAACATCAAAAATCAGTTGATCATCTGAGGTTGCCAGTGAAATAGTCACAGACCTGAGTTCTCAGCCATTTGGTCACTTTTGTATGGTTTCTTTGCTCTTTTTTGTGGTTTCATGGTCTTCATGCCAAAGGCTTCTGTGAAGAAACAAACAGCCGAGAGTGAGAACTTATTCTTAAAGTAGACTTTGAAAGACTGACAAGCCTTTGAGTCCTAGTTTCCCTTATTTGTTCTCCCTTCACTCTTAGACGAATCCTTCCTATGGTCTAGTTTTTGTGTATTTATTACCTATGGCTCGAATTTGCTTTCCGAAAAATGTTGATATAAGAATGGGAGGCAACAAAGGAAAGAAAGCAAAAAAAAATATTTCATTGAGAAAAGTACATGTGAAGGAAAGTTGTGCTAGAGAGAACTGATTAAGAATAAGAAAAAACATCTTTTATTTGTGTTTTTTCATGTTTTATTTTAATTCTTTTTTATTTTCCAACATTGTTATCTTTCTTTGCATTTTTAGCTCTTTTACTTTTGTTTTCAAGTAAACAGGCATTAGTAATTCTCCCAGTGGTAAGAGCAAAGAAAAATCACCCCACAGAAAGTCAGAAGATTCTTGTAAAACTGAGAAACAAAAGCATCTCGCTGCCTGACAATGGTGGTGCACACTTTTAATCCTAGCAAGCGAATCTCTGTGAGTTTGAGACCAGCCTGGTAAACAAATTAAATTTAGGAACATTCAGGGTTACACAGAGAAACCCTGTCTTGAACAAACAAGCAAAAAGAATATCATTGATAATCAGTCTAAGCAACTAAAGTGGTACATGTTCAATTGAATTCACAATACACTTTCCTATTCATTTTCTCCACTCCTACTCAATACCCTATAACTAGATTAATCAACGTGTATTTCAGAACTCCTGATAAACTTTAAAACTTACTCCAAACCTCTCAATATTCATTAAAAGCCATCCTAAACAGAATATATAGAAAGAAGTGTAAGAACTCTTTGCCCTTGACACCGTCTCTTACAGTTCTGCAGTTGCTGTAGGCATTTCACCTGCCTGGCCTGCAGCCTTCCATTTTTTTCTTTAAGGATTATTAAATTCTACAATTAGTTCTCATTATTCTATTTTTCATACCTGTATACTTTTATCATTTATACCTTATCCTCTAGCAAGGCAATATTTATCATAATGTCTAGATATCATATGAGAAAAACAGAACTATATATTTTGAATATGATAGAGAGATGCTCTTGAGAACACAAAGGTTTAATTAGGTTTACTGGTGGAAGAGAGGTGTGGGTTATAAATTGGTTTCCATCAATAGAATGAGGAATCCATAAACCCCTTATCTTCAGTTGGTTTACTGCTGTATGTCCCTCTCCCTTTCCTAATATAATAATGCCTAAACTAGGTACTCAGTCAATGGTATTTACTCAGTAAAATAATTTATTATTTCTACCATTCGCACCTTTGTCAACTGCATTGATCTCTTCCGAGCCCCCCAATATTCCATGATTTACATAGTTTAATGTGGTATCATAGGACAATTTCCTGTAGGGACGTCTTGTTATTGATATCGATGGAAGTATATTCTGAGAAGAAGCTTATGTGGAAACCCTTGACTAGAGGAGTTGAAGATGAGAAGGAAGGAGGAATGAGTGAGAGAAGGGAATAGGAGAATAGTCTAACCAACCGGTTACAGGCTTACAGCAAGTGCGTTTTGATTGTTACTATCAGAATATGGCTTTCCCAAGGGGTCATAAACTATGGAAGTGCAAAATAGCCCAGGTGCCTGGGAGGGTAAGGAGAAAACAAGTGCACTGGCTTCTTCTTACTCCCTGTCTTCTATTGGCCCAAGTTTCACACGTTACCTGGCCTCTTTGAGGAACTATTGAGAGGAGAGAAATCCTAAAGACACAAAGTAGCCCTTACATCATGTTGGTGGTCACTCTCTACCAGTGTCAAGGCAAACTACATTGACAGTAGAACATGAACCTGGCTTTAGATCTCAGGCCAAACACAAGATTTCTCTATCAAGAAGACTGGACAGGTGTGTCTGAACAGGCTTAGTGTTAATTAATTAGTCTCTGTCAATAATCCAGGTTTGAGATGCTGTGACCTGCAAGATGAGAATGGCTGAACTGGGACCGCAATCTTAGGTATCTGAGACTGCATTTACCTTCTCCCATGTGTTGTTTTCTTTTCATTCTAGTTCTAGGTATTTACACTAAAGTCAGGAGGAAAATAGACAATACATTTTAAGTAGAATCTAAATCACATTATGTAAATGCAAGTATTGATCGAACACCTGCATGTACACGCATGCATGCAAGTACCAAATGAATATGTACTCTATGCAGAGCAGTGTATTTTAAACTCAATTTTTGGAAGGAAAGAAGTTCTTAGCTTCATCAACTAATTTATTTTCAAGCACTCAATTAAAATACAATTCAAAGAATCATATTCTTTACTTTTTATCTATTTAATATATTACCACACTTTATGGTAATATACTTTCAAATGAGTTTCAATGTTAAAAAAAATAAAGTCGGAACTAATAGAAATAAACATGCCATCACCAAGGTCTGTTATTCAATGACCAGCCATGTGCTTAAATAATTGGCAACTTAAAACAAAAGAAGAACTCTTTGCTCACTTGATTCTAGGGTATTCTGAGAAATCAGAAGACACTCAGGGTTTGCAGCTAACCTACTGTCCTTTAATTTCTGATTATAGCATTTACATAGTAGCGGGATCCAATTTGGGTTTGAATCATGATGCTCTAAAGCCAGCTATAGAAGCCCTCAGAACACTCCCCTATCATGCAGGATAGCAAGGGCAGTTACCATGCAGGACAGCAAGGGCGGTGCAGCAGACATTACATTTACCCCAGGCCATTGCTACACATAGATGAACAAGATTTAAAAGAATGATTCAGTCCTAATTTACAATTAACCACCTCAGCCCTCTGAAGACCTAGGTGGCACTGGTGAAGAATTCTTCTGATCAGACTAACTGCTCTCTGGGGACGATACATAAAGTGTACTTCAAACACTTTCCCTCCCACTTCTCTTCCCCTCAACCATCTGAAAGAATTTGTCTTACCTGTTAATGTAATTTATACACTATGATAGCTAGTTTCACATCAACTTGATACAAGCTAGAGGCATACGAGAGGAAGGAGCCTCAATAGAAAAAAAATGCCTCCATAAGATCAGACTGTAGGCAGGTAATTCTTATTTAGCAGATTGATGTGGGAGGGCCCAGTCCACTGTGGGTGGGGTTGCCTCTGGGCTGGTGATGGTGGGTTTTATAAGAAAGCATGTGTGTTAGCCAGGAGGTCCAAGTAAGTAAGCAGAACCCCTTCATGGCTTCTGCATCAGTTCCTGCCTCCACATTACTATCTGATTTCAGTTCCTGCCTTTGTTTCTCTCAATGGATTATGCTTTGGAATATGTAAGCCAAATAAACCATTTCCTCTCCATTTGCATTGGTCATGGTGTTTTATCACAAGAGTAACCTGAAGACATATACCTATGCCCTTTAAGACAATCCTGTGTTTTTGCTGTGTTTTTGTTCCAGTATGCTTACAATACTCTTTAAACAAATCAAGCAAATACTAACTGTACCATGTACTGCACTGTATTATACTACATACTAAACTTTATTATAAAATTAATTAAAAATAACTTAAAATAGTTAAAGCACTTAGTAATAGCCACCACAAATTAGGACATTTGTTTTCACATACTGCTTTCCTTCTTTTAGAATAATTTAGAATTTCAAATGTGCATGTTATCAGTGATTACTTAAAATAATACCAAAGTCTATTCAGATGCAATGCAAATATGAATATTCAAATAAATATACTAAAATCTTTCAATTAGTCTTCTATGAGTTCGTAATTGGTATGGGTAGTACAGTCTATGCTGTAAAAGATTTATGAGTCTATAAATTTCTGCTGTTCTAGATAAATTTGTGGGGAAGAACCTAAGTTACATGTAAAAACACTAGTTCAAACAAAATGAGAAAAACTGTATCTAAGACTACTGTGGTAATGTATGAAGCTGAGCTCAAGTTCACTGAAACAGAAGGCAGAAGAGTTGAAATGCTGAAAATTTTTCGTGGAAAAGTACTGGAGAGTATTATGGAAGAAATTGTCAGCAAAATTAGGTAACATTTCTTGCTAATTTGTGACCAGATTAGGCCACCGCCATCCCACTGGATTGAATAGGACATAGAAAACCTATCTTTCTCAGTGATTACATCTCACAATAATGACTTCCAGAGCCTCAACAAAAGATTTATCTTAAAGGAACACAAAAGAATGTATAATTACAAGTTTTCTGATGTCTCAGAGACCAGAAAAAGTGGCAGAGCATTTTCAAGAGCAGAAAGGAAAGAACAGTCAAATTCAAATCATACATCAGGAGACTAAATCTTCGGAGAAGGAAGAAGAAATGAAGATATTTTCAAAAACAACAGCAACAAAAAACACAAGAACATTTGTCACAAGCATGCCTAAGATTTTTAATTATGTTCTTCAGATTATAATATAATTAATCATTTCCCCTTTCCAACCTTCATATTCTCCCACATATTCCTTCTTGCTTTCATCAAATTTATGGCCTCTTTTATCATTAATTGCTGTTAGATACATATGTAAACATGTATGTTGTAGCAATTGATATACTCATATGTGTCATTACATAAGTAAGTACAACTTGCTCAGGCTATAGAATGTTACCTGTACGTATGTATATTGTCAGAGCGGATTACAAGCAGACCTGGGTTTAATAACTGCTAATGAATTGTTTCCAACAGAAAGGTAATGAAGAAGGCAGCTTCATACTTTGGGGATGGGCCTTAAAGAAGCCTCATCTATATTGAGGATTCTGAAGATTGATTGCTTGATGATTATGAGATCAGCAAAGATTTGAAGCTACCATATTGCTTAGCCAGAGTGACAGAGTGATAGGCTCCCTCCTGTAGCCCTAGTGGACAGAGGCAGGCCGAAAGACCAAGATAGCTTCTCATGAGGAAAAAAGTGGCAGAGAGACAGATTTCTCAAGTGTGGATACTTGTCCCTCAAAAATTGAAGCTGTCTTTCTACTGAAGAAGACTGACAGATTTATGCCTCATCAGTTGCCTTGGTCAATGTTCATTCTTGCAACTTGGAGCTGCTTTGTTCTCTGATAGGGCAGTTAATATACAAGCCCTTATAGATATCCAACAACTGTTAGAAGAAGCTAGCCCTTCGTGTACAGGATGAATGTACACGAAGACAACCACTGAGGTTGTGCCTAGCCAGGAGATAAAACTTGGCTCACATAGTCTTAGTACAATTCACCTGGTCTAAAACTTACTTTATTAAGGTATCTTTCCTAAAGGCCTCTTTCCCAGTCATCTGGCTTAAAGCAATAGGTTTATCCCATTCTGGTTTTGTTTGTGTTTGTTTTGGTTTTTGTCTGCGTTTGCATGGTATTTGGGGAATACAAACTTCTGTTAAATGTAGATTGAAAGAAAAACCTCAGCACTGTGTAGAAATCACCTCAATTGATTACGAGCATAAAGTCTTCCGTATAAGAATTGTCCTTGAGTATAGACTATTGTAAATGGCGTCTGAGAGTTAAAAAAAAAAAAAAAAAAAAAGTCCTTTCAGTACGAGAAATACCTGAAGGAGGAAAGATTTCTCTTGGCTCCTTGTTTCAAAGACTTCAGTGTGTGCTAAGCTGGCTCCACAGTTCCACAGCTGGTTCTAGGGCCTACGGTGAGAGAGAATATCATGGTGGACTACGAGATATGGAAAAAGCCATTCACCTTATGGGAATCCAGAAACAGAGCAAGGAGTGTCAGAGAATGACCAATGGCAAGTATACTCCCTAGAACTGACCTCCAGTGACACAATTCCCCAACTAGGTGTTACCCTTCACAGTGACCTGACTTCCAGTTCCTCCAAAAGTCTATGTAAACTTTAAATTTAGGACTAGATGCACTCACTTATGAAGACAGAGCCAGAATAAGTCAACCACTTCCTTTTCTAGAGAAAGAGCTTCAGGCTTCAACTCGATACAGCCCAGAGCTATGGAAGGGGCACTCATTTAGGGTTTCCCTCTATCAGATTAGCCTCTCTATACACACATGGAGCATTTTCAGCATCGTTTCTCTGTGTAGCCCTGAATGTCCGGGAGCTTGCTTTGCAGTCTGTGCTCTCCTCAGACTCAGAGATCCACCTGCCTCTGCCTCCCAAGTTCTGGGATTTAAGGTGTGTGCCACCATGCCCAGAATTTTTACATTTTTTGAAGGGAGCATTTTTTTATTATTAATTGATACTGAAGGTTTCAGCCCAAAGCAGATGGTACATCTCTAGACAGAAGGTTCTGGGTTGTATAAGCAAGATAGCTAATGGAACCCAGGAGCAATCCAGTAAGCAGCACTCCTCTATGGTCTCTGTTTCATTTCTTGCCTCTAGCTTGCTGCCTTGAGTTCCAGCCCTGAATTCCTTGATGATGAACTGTGAAATGAAACCTTTCTTCCCCTCCATCGTTTTTGAGCAGTGTTTTATCACTGGGACACTTCTCACATGTTCCACCTATGACCAGAGTTTGCTGCAGGGATCAGTACATGGCTTCAAATACACAAACGTCCTGCGATGACATCTCAGACCCAAACCACTGGAACCACTTTCAGAAAGAGTAAATAGTATGAAATGTGTTCCTAATAACGAGTAGATGAAAAGCAAGTGTGGAAACAGAGGTTTGAGTTGCTGAGTTGATTGGTACAATGATCAAGAAAAAGAAAAACAAGTAACAATACAGCTCTTTAAAGGAAAGGAAAGAGAACCAACAGTTTACCTTTGGTTGCATCTCCATTTATTTTATAAATTATTGTATAATAAAAATGTGGAAAAGCATTTTCTCTATTTTACTTTAATTCTGTAAACACATACAAAATCAGATACAATATGAATTCTACAATCATGTAGTTCCCTTTACATTTAGTCTGATAATTAGGAATAAAAAGAGAACCGTTGCATGAGAAATAAAGTTATGAGAATTTTCCTACCTGGGCAGGGTTGTTGAAAAATTCTAAGTTATACATGAAGCATGGAAGTCTAAAGTTAAACCTAGAAAAGTTAGAGAAAATAAAGTGGCCAATAAATCATGTCCTTAGAGAAAAGGATAACATCAGTTTTACTATGAATTTAAAAGTCCCTATACACAATGAAAATTATCTTATTCTTCTATATGAGTATTTAGGAATAAAGTTAGAATTATAATATCTTTTCAACTCATAGGAATAAAATAGCAGATTCTCAGGTTTGAAGTTAACATAAAAGCCTTTCTAAAATACTTGAAGATATGGATTTAGTTAAATATTTTGAATGTAGAGAAAGATTTATACTCTTTCAACAAAATTATTATATGTTTTAATTTAAAATAGTATGTTTCAAAGTGCCACTGAAGAATGAGATATAGTAAAAATCAAATAAAATGTGTGCTGGACAATAGCTTAGTAGATAAAGACACTGACTATCAGTTCTGACTACTTAAGTCCAGTACACAGGATTCACAAGGTGCAATCTCATATAGAAATAAAAAACTAAATAAGTAAATGGTGTAGAAAAAAATAATTTTAAAGAAATAAAAAGCATTTCCTAAAGAATTGATCATTATTGATTTAGATGTCTCTGGTTAACTAGCTGTAGAACTGAACATAATCTTTTAACATGCATTGGACAGCAGCAAATAAATTTATACATTTTGTGAACTTTTCTATGAAATGAAAATCTCCACTATTTACGTTTATATAATTTAGATTTCACTTCCAGGGCCAGTATTTTAGTGAATATTCTTCACAAGGAATGTTTACAAAGACTTAGTGTTAGTATAACATAAGTTAGACTCAGAAGGGCAAGCACAGTGTAGAGTATTAAAAATTTATTTCATAGAATGGTGGGAACTACACACTGGAAAGTGGAGGGGAGAGAGATGAATGGGAAGATCAACCAGTAGAGACTGCATCACAAAGGAGGCAAAAGCTACGGTGCACTATAGAAAAGTAGGGAGACTGCAGATAAGTATACATATCTCAAAAAAACTAGAGGAATGGATTTTTAGTACTTTCATCATAAAGAAGTGATGCATTTGAGAACACAAATATACTTAAACTGACTTAAACATTATATAATGTGTACATGTATTAATATGGTTTGGTATGTAATTTATATATGTAAATTTCATATGTTCATGTATATGTTTTAGACAGACTTTAATCACTGTAACTAAATACCTGGCTTTGAAGGTCTCAGCCCATTACAGTAGGAGGATGTAGAAGGACAAAGTAACTCTCATAATGGCAGATAGGAAGCTGAAGAGGGAAATTCTGTACTTTTTGGTTTTTACCACATTCTTTCTATCCCATCTTGGCTCCAATTCTATGGTATTTTGCCACCCATATTTGGAGAAAATTGTTAATCTTCACTCAAAATACTTTATAGACACCCAAAGTGGTTTGCTCTGTTTCCTGGGCATTCCTCAATCAAATTAAAATAAAATTGATAATCAAGATTAATTGTCATAATCTGTTCAAGTATAAATTCAATTTTAAAATTTTGTATATCTGGCAATGTCTGTACATAATATATTGATGTAGGGAGTCCCTGAAAGCATCACAATTGACAGGAAAATAATCCGTGAAATGGCAAGAATGAAAACTTCGTTCAGATTGACTTAGTAAGCCAGACTGAACCAAACTTCTGGAGTCTGATGCCTGGTGATTTATTGTAGGCATATTTAAATATCAAAATTTGGAAGAAAGGTTTTTTTTATTGAGAAAAGGAAAAAAATAGAATCTGCCCCCTCCCAGCCTCCCATTTCCCTCCCCCTCCTCCCACCCTTCTCCCCCTCCCCAAAGCTCCTCTCCCCCTCCCTCTCCAGTCCATAGAGC
>NC_022030.1:42814283-42830310 GCF_000317375.1 Microtus ochrogaster
ACAGACATTAAGGGCAACATTGAATAAATGGGACCTACTGAAACTGAGAAGCTTCTGTAAAGCAAAGGACACTATCACTAAGACAAAAAGCCAACCTACTGACTGGGAGAAGATCTTCACCAACTCCTCAACAGACAAAGATCTGATCTCCAAAATATATGGAAGAAAGTTTTCTGCTATAGTACAGTCTCAAGTGTTCAAGGAGGCATAATTACATCTAAACTCAATTCAAAGTACATATCAAAAAGTTGTACCCAACATTATTTCCAAGAAGATAAGGTCTAGAGATAGACTATATGTATTAGCTTAAGTACCTAGGGAAGGATCTGGCACGGTTTTGGTCATACAGATATCATGGGGGTCATTTGGGCTATTACTAATCTCTGGTCTGTGGAAACTTCAATGAGCCCCTGGCCACACAAATGATGTAAGAGTCATCTAGATTATTAAGTATCTTTGGTGCTGGTTGTGCAAGCTTTATATGGCCTGGCCCTTCAGATTACTCAGATTGCAATTCACCTCTCTTTCACCTTCATTCCCAGCCTTCTGGGCAGAGTAAGGTGGTGCAAATTCTTGTTTGAAAAGAAAACCCTGTGTGATTAACATTTCTGGTATCTTGGTGATCTGTGACTACAAGGACTTTTGTGCTCCCATCACATTGCCTTATATAAAGACTATAGACTTACAGGAGACAAGAGATTCACATGTTTGTTTCATATGGAATCAAAGGTAAAAATAAAACAAATACAATTACATTGAAGACTCTCATTGACTAAATATGTTCAAGATATTTTGAGGAAGAAGAAAAGATTACATGAATTACTCTTATAATTAAAGTCATGTTGTTATGGAACTTTTGGAGGCAAAAAACATACTAGATTTAAACAGAGCAAGTTGATATAAATAACAACTTTCATATTTCATTAACTATGGAGTTGTTCTATAGAATTCTAAAGAGACACAAAAGTGGAAAGAACATCTAAGGTAGGATATCAAACTTTATTTAAGACGATGTAGGTTAAAACCCATACAATGGCTGTCAATGTTTCCATTGTGAGACTCGCCACTTGGCCACAATAATGAGAGACAAGAAACAACAGTGTCAAGTATAAGTGAGCTAATATTTGTATATGGGTGTGCAGTGGGATTTGAATACCCTGGGGCAATGTTCCATGTTAATACCAGAATATCACAAAAAGTTGCTCTGAGATTACTGAAGGATCGCACTTATTGTGGGCTTATGACTAGGTAAAACAAGACTGGATAATTTTTTTATTGATTTTTATTGAACTCTAAATATTTTCTCTGCTCCCCTCCCTGCTTCTTCCCTCCCCTTCAGCCCTCTCCCAAGGTCCTCATGATCCCAATTTACTCAGGAGATCTTGTAATTTTTTACTTCCTATGAAGATTAGATCTATGTATGTCTCTCTTAGGGTCCTCATTGTTGTCTAGGATCTCTGGGATTGTGATGTATGGGCTGGTTTTCTTTGCTTTATGTTTAAAAACCACTTATGAGTGAGTACATGTGATAATTGTCTTTCTGTGTCTTGGTTACCTCACTCAAAATGAGATTTCCCATCTCCATCCATTTTTCCTGCAAAATTTAAGATGCCATTATTTTTTCTGATGTGTAGTACACCATTGTGTAAATGTACCACATCTTCTTTATCCATTCTTTAGTCAAGGGGCATTTAGGTTGTTTCCCGGTTCTGGCTATGACAAACAATGCTGCTATGAACATAGTTGAGCATATGTCCTTGTGGCACAATTGAGCATCCTTTGAATATATACCCCAAAGTGGTATTACTGGGTCTTGAGGAAGGTTGTTTCCTAATTTTCTGAGAAATAACCACTCTGACATCCAAAGGGACTGTGCCAGCTTGCATTCCTAACAGCTATGACAAGAACTTTAAATCTTTGAAGAAAGAAATTGAACATAAGAAAGTGGAAAGATCTTCCATGCTCTTGGGTAGGCAGAATTAATATATTAAAAATGGAAATCTTACCAAAAGCAATCTATAGATTTAATGCAATGTCCATCAAAATCCCAGAAAAATTCTTCACAGATTTTGAAAGAGTGGTACTCAACTTCATATGGAAAAGAAAAACCCAAGATAGCCAAAACACTCCTGTACAATAAAAGAACTTCTGGAGGCATTACAATCCCTGACTTCAAACTCTACTACAGAGCTACAGTACTGAAAACGGCCTGGTATTGGCATAAGAACAGACAGGAGGACCAATAGAACTGAATTGAAGACGCAGATATTAATCCACACACCTTCGAACTACTGATTTTTGACAAAGAAGCAAAAATATCAAATGGAAAAAAGAAAGCATATTTAACAAATGGTGCTGGTATAACTGGATATCAATATGTGGAAGAATGAAAATAGATCCATATCTATCACAAAACTCAAGTCCAAATGGATCAAAGACCTCAACATAAAGACTGGATAATTCTATATCAATTACACTGCTAATGGGCCATAAAAGAGAAGCAAAAAACAAGAACAAAACTTAGTTCTCTGTGACCAGAATAAGATGTACTTTCTGTCCTATGTTTCTCTTAGTGGCTGGTAGATTTTGTTCATTCTAAAGGAAAAATACTTGAGGAGTCTATTCCATTATCTCAGAGCTGGTGCCAAAAATGAATTTTCAAGTGAAGGGCACTGTACCAGTATTTAGAAGATGGAGAAATTCAGGGAAAAAAAAAAACAACAACTTCAACATAGAGGCCCCTGAAACATTATTATTGTCAAGGGCAAAAATCTTAATTTGTATTTGGATGGTATGTCAAACTGATTTCTTCTATTGTATTTTTTTTAGATCATGTATGATGTAGCTTCCTGCATTATGATCTTGGAACAAATTGGATACATCTGGGATTTAAAACTTTTTGAAATAAACATTAAGGAATCAGTTAATTTATAAGAAGATGCACAGTAAATCATATATGGAAGTGGGACTCAGCTAGTTTTTTCTTTTTTCTTTCTTTTTATTTTGAAAGCTATCATTTAATGTATAGGTGATTTCAGATAAAGTTTGATAAGTTAATAAAAATTTCAGAAATAGCCAGCATACACTTAAAAATTAAAATTATACAAAAATACAGTCAAGAGGAATTTTTAAGCATAAGATATAATAATGCTTTTTATTGAAAATAGACTCCTTTAATGCATCTCAGCCACAGTTTCCCTTCTCTCCACTCTTCCCAGTTCCCCTGACCTCCTTTCTCCCCCAGACCCATACTCCCTCTGGTTTCCTTCAGAAAGGAGCAGACCCCCAAGATACAACAACCAAACCTGACCAAACAGAATACAATAAGACTAAGTACAAAAGCCCTCAAATTGAGGCTGGACAAGGCACACTAAAGGGGGGGAAAGAGTCCCAAGGGCAGGCAAAACAGAAACACATGGCCTCCGCTGTAGATGGAGCTGCAAGCTGCATTCCTACCACCGGGCTCCCGGCTGCCTGGCTAACTTATGCCCCAAAATAATAACAAGGAAACTGTATTCTTTTAAACACCACCTGGCCCATTATATCTAGCCTCTTCTTGGCTAACTCTCATATCTTGCTTAACCCATTTCTAATAATCTGTGTAGCACCATGAAGTGGTGGCTTACCGGAAAGGATTCTAGTGTACATCCATCTTGGGCTGGAGCTTCATTGCATCTGCCCTCACTCCCCTTCTTCCCAGAATTTTGTTCTGTGTTGAATTAAGAGCGGCGGGGCTGCTTCCCTCCCTGGCAGCCGGCCGCCCACATGGCTAGCTTAGCTTATGTCCCGAAATAATTACACGGAAACTGTATTCTTTTAAACACTGCCTGACCCATTAGTTTCAGCCTCTTATTGGCTAGCTCTTACATATTAATCTAACCCATTTCTATTAATCTGTGTCGCCCACAAGCTGGCTTACCAGGAATGATCTTAACCTGCATCTGCCTGGAGTTGGAGAACCATGGCGACTCACTGACTCAGCTTCTTTCTCCCAGCATCTGATGGAGGAAGGTCATTGGTTGATTAAATAAAGTAGCTGCTTGCCCTGATAGGTTAGAACGTAGGTGGGAGGAGCAGAATGCTGGGTGGAAGAGGAAGTGAGGTCAGACTCGACAGCTCTGCTCTCTGAGGCACACGCGATGAAGCTCCGACCCAGGATGGACGTAGGCTAGAATCTTCCCGGTAAGCGCACCTTGGGGTGCTACACACAGATGATTAGAAATGGGCTAGTCCAGGTGCGAGAGTTAGCCTAGAAGAGGCT
Source organism: Microtus ochrogaster (assembly GCF_000317375.1). Taxonomy (NCBI): domain Eukaryota; kingdom Metazoa; phylum Chordata; class Mammalia; order Rodentia; family Cricetidae; genus Microtus; species Microtus ochrogaster. The sequence continues at coordinate 42,818,545 of NC_022030.1, forward strand.
AGATAGAAATGGCCAAGCAGTGATTAAATGAATACAGTGTCCGTGTAATTATTTCGGGGCATAACCTAGCCGAGCGAAGCGGCTGGGGACGCTGTGCCGCCGCTCCTATTACTACAAGCATCCTGTTCTGTTTTCTCCGCCTACCTAAGGGTTGGCCTATGAAATGGGCCTAGGCAGTTTCTTTATTAATAAGAAATCACTCCCACATTAGTTCTGTCTACTCCACCTACCTAATTTTCTATCAGGCCAAGTAGTTTTCTTTATTGATTAACCAATGAAACAACAGATTGACCAATGACCTTCCCACATCACTCCACTGTTAGGAGACCCACAAAACACCAAGCTAACAGTCATAACATATATGCAGAGGAACCAGTGTAGACCATGCACCCTATGCTTGCCTCTTTAGTCTTTGTGAGCACATATGAACCTTGATTAGTTGATTCAATAGGCCATGTGCTCCTTCTATCCCTTCTGGCTTCTATAATCTTTCTTTACATTCTTGTGGAGGTCTCCTGTCTCTGAGAGGAAGGACCAAACAGAAACTTCTATTTTATATTCTCTCTCTGTATAATGTCTCACTGCAGGTCTCTGCAATAGCTACTATCTGCTGCCACAGGAAGACTCTCTGGTGATGCCTGGGCAAGATATAGATCTATGAGCATAACACAATATCTTTAGGAACAGTTTAATTGACATTTTCAGTGGTTGGGGACAGTTGTGTTTGGTTTCTCCCCAGGTCTCTGGGCTATCCAGTATCAAGTTACTGGTCATTCAGAAAGTGTCAGACATGGGCTCCCTGTCATGGCATGGGCTTCAAGTTAAACTAAACATTGACAGGCCATTCCACAAGATTGGTGCCATCATTGCTCCACAACATCTTTCAGCAGAGACAGAATATAGGTAAAGATTTTGTGATGGAGTTGATGTTCAGGTTTCTCTTTCCATAACTTGCATAATATGTTGCTGCACCAAAGAGACTAAAACATGGCTGAAGGTTCCATGTAGGCACCAACTCAACCTCTCTACATTCAATGAGTTACATGGATGTTGTCCTCAGCAATGCAGCCCAGATGTCAGCATCCAGAGAGCAACCCTCTGCCCTAGCATCAGCCTTGTTTGCTTGGAGATCTCATTGGTACACAGTGGGCCAACAAATAAAATCCTGTTTCAGCACTGGAGGCTTTGCCTAGTCACAAAGATGGCCAGTTCAGACTCCTTATCTTCCCTTAGTAGGAGTCCTAATAGGGTCACCCTCACAGATTCCAAGTCTACACTGCACTAGGTTTCCACACTGTCCATCAAATGACCTCCAATTCCAGCTGTACTTCCCCATACTCTTTCCCTCCACCCCTTACCATCACCTGATTCCTTCCCACTCCTATCCCTACCTACCCTCAATCCACCCACAACATCTATTTTATTATTCCTTCCCAGGGAGATCCATGAGTTCCTACTAGGCTCTCCTCTTTACCTATCTTCTCTGGGTCTGTGCATTATAGCTTTATTATAATTTTCTTAACAGATAATACACACTTATAAATGAGTACAAACCATATTTATTTTTCCTGGGTCTACATTACCTCACTCAGTATGGTATTTTCTAGTTTCATCCATTTGCCTGCAAATTTCATGGTTTCATTCTGTCTTAACTTCTGAGTAATGCTCCATTTTCTCTAATCATTTTTTAGTTGAAGGAAATCTAACTTGTTTCCAGTTTATGGGTATTTAGAATAAATAGTTGATGAACATACTTGAGTGAGTATCCTTGTGGTTGGATGATGTATCCTTTGTGTATATGCCCAAGGGTGGTATAAATGGGTCTTGATGTAGGTTAATTCCAATTTTTCTGAGGAACTACAATATTGACTTCCATAGTTTCAAAAGTTTGCATTCGCACCAGCAGTGGAGAAGTGTTCCCCTTGCTCCACATCCTTGTCAGCATGATCTGTCAGTTGTGGTTTTTATCTTTGTCATCCTGGCAGGTGTTGATTCACATTTCCCTGATGGTTAAGAATGTTGAAAATCTCTTTAAATGCTTCTCACCCATTTAAGATTCCTCCATTGAGAATTCTGTTTAGATCTGTACCCCATTTTTAAATTGAATTATTTGTTTTCTTGATACCTAGATTTTTTTTCTTTTTTTAGTCCTTATAATTCAGATAATAGACCTCTATTGGATGTGGGGTTGGTAAAAATCTTTTCCCATTTTTTTAGGCTCCCACTTCATCTAATTGACAATGTCTTTTGCCTTACAGAAGTTTTTCAGTTTCATGAGGTCCCATTGATTAATTGTTGGTCTTAGTGCCTATGCCATCAATGTTTTCTATAAAGGTGTCTTTTGTGCCAATGCATTCAAGGCTATTTCCTATTCTCTCTTGTAACATGTTTAGTGTGTCTGGTCTTCTGTTGAAGTCTTTGATCCACCTGGACTTGAGTTTTGTTCAGGGTGGTATGTTTGGATCTATTTGCATTTCTTCTACTGCACACGTACCATTTGACCAGCACCATTTGTTGAGGAAGTTGTCTATTTTTTTCCAGTATGAATGTCTGGTTTCTTTATCAAAACTCAAGTGGCCATAGGTGTATGGATTTAAGTCTGGGTCTTCAGTTCAATTTCATTGATCAACATGTCTGCTTTTATGCAACTACTATGTGGTTTTTTTTTTATTACTATAGCTCTGTAGTACAGCTTGAAATCAGGGATGGTGAGACCTCCAGAAGTTCTTTAATTACTCAGGATTGTTTTAGTAATCATGAATTTGTTTGTTTGTTTTGTTTCTTCCATATGAAGTTAAGTATTGTTCTTTCAAGTTCTGTAAATAATTGTATTGGATATTTTGATGACATGTTGAATCTGTTGATTTCTTTTTATATGATGGCCATTTTTCCTATGTTAATCCTACTGATCCATGAGCATGGGAGATCTTTCCCATCTTCAAATATCTTTTTAAATTTCTTTCCTCAAGGACTTAAAGATTTTATCATATAAGTTTTTGTCTTGCTTGGTTAGAGTTACCCCAAGAGATGTCTTATCTGTGGCTATTGTGAAGGGTATTGTTTTCCGGATATGATTCTCAGTATGTTTGTCATTTTTATGTTGTAAGCTACTAATATTTTTAGTATACCTTATATCCAGTTACTTTACTGAAAGTGTTTATCTGTAGGAGTTCCCTGGTGGAATTTTTGGAGTCCTTATGTAAATTATAGTATCATCTGAAAATGATGATACTTTGAGTTCTTCATTTTCAATTTGTATCCCCTTGATCTCCTTTTGTTGTCTTCTTACTCTAGGTCAAGGCTGAAGTACTATATTGCATAGATATGGAGAATGTGGACAACCTTGTCCTAATTTTAGTGGGATTGCTTTTCTCCATTTAATTTGATGTTGGCCATAGACTTGCTGTAAGTTGCCTTTATTATGTTTAAGTATGTCCCTTGTATCCCAAATCACTCGAAGACTTTACTCATGAAGAGGTGTTGGATTTTGTCAGAGGTCTGTTCTGTATCTAATGAGATGATCATATGCTTTTTTCTTTCAGTTTATATATATAGTGTATTGCTATGACTGATTTTCATATGCTGAGCCTTCCATTCTCTGGGACGCTCACATCTCTTGGATGAAGCCTAAGTAGGAACATGGTGGATGATTTCTTTGATGTGTTCTTGGATTTGGTTTGCAAATACTTCATTGAATATTTTTGTATCTATGTTCATAGCGGGAAATGTTCTGTAGTTCTCTTTCTTTATTAAGTCTTTATGTGATTTTGAGTATCAAGGCAACTGTGGTCTCATAAAATGAATGGGACAATGTTCCTTTGGTTTCTGTTTAAGTTGAAGACTGGATAGTTATAGTTGTTTTCCTTATTTATGATAGAAAGTAAATTAGGTACAGAGCTTTTGACTCACCAAGATAGGATAGATTAATGAAGGATTTCTTCAAACTTGCCAAATGCAAAAGGACTAGATTTCATAAATATAATTTGTACTTAATAACTGTTCTTATTGTTTATATTTTTTCCATGTTGAAGTTAAAATCTTTCCTTTTATTTAGACAAAAGGGAGAAATGTTGTGGAATATTTGTTTAACAAGGCAAAAATGTGTTACTTGTTTATTTTTGCTGCATTTGTTTAACTATATAAAGTTTTGTTTCATTTCTGTTAGTTAAATAAAATTAAGCTGGAATCAAAAAAGTCTAGCTGCAACATTCTTATTGTTTAAAAACATCCTTTACTGATTTTTTGATTCATAAAATATAGCCAAGAGTTATAATGTGGTTAATTTTTTTGCAGAGATTTTATGTTTTAAATTTGTTATATTTCTTAAGATTTATGATATAATGATTTATTCTTTGGATTATCCTAATAATAACCACATATTAGTTAGAATTTTTCTTGTGGCTTAATATATAAATAATGTTCTCTCTCCATGCTATGTTTAATTATCCTGAACACTGATGCACCATTTTGAAATGTGAGCTGCAGTATGGTTATTTTCTTAGTATCAAATATAATTTGTTTTCTTTCAAAGAGGCAGAAATAGATTTGCATAGTTTATAATTTGTACTTTCTAACTGCAAGAGAGATGGACCATAATTGTTTATATAATTTTTTACTATTTAGATTCTGTCATCTACAAAATGCTAAAACATAATCCTTAAAAAGCCAAATGGTCTAGAATTATTGAAAAATCATAATACTATCATAAGACATGAGTAATAGCTGTGTACATGTACATTGTAATGAATCTATTCACGTGGATTGTATTCTGACAAGTCTTTGATCTATGAACACTAACCATGAGTCACACATGACTTTGGTGTAGGAGTTTCTTCTATGTGTTTCTTTCACCGGTTGAATAAAGAAACTGCCTTGGCCTTTTGATAGGGCAGCACTTAGGTAGGTGGAGTAGACAGAACTGAATGCTAGGAAGAAGGGCAGACGGAGAGAGCTGCCATGAAACTGCAGCGCATCAAATCCTTCTCCTCAGAGCCCAGGGAATCCCATAGAAGAGGAGGCAGAAAGACTGTAAAAAGCCAAAAGGGGAAGAGGAAACCAGGGCAACTAAACAAGGAGCATATGAGCTCACAGAGACTGAAGCAGGAAAAATAGTGCCTACAAAGCTCTGTACTAGGTCCTCTAAGTATATATTACAGATTTTAGCTTATTGGTTTCTAGGGACTTCTGACTGTGAGAACGAGAGGGCCTCTGACTCTTGGGCCTGTTTTTGGGACTTTTCCTCCTGTTAGGTTGTCATGTCCAAATTAGATAAGATAGTTTTTGCTTTATCTTATTATATTTTAATTTGTCATGTTTGGTTGTTATCTCTTAGAAGCCTGAGGAGGGGAAGGGGAGGAAAATGGGGAGGCAATGGGAGGAATAGAGGGAGCAGAAACTATAATCAAGATATATTGTCTGAGAAAAGACTTTATTTTCAACAAAGGGGAAAAAAGCTGGAAAAAAATTTCAAGTGTCAATTCTTTCACTGCCTTTTTGAGATATAAATCTCTCTTTAAAGTCCTTTTCTTAGTTTTACAACTTAAAATTGTCTTTGTCAAGAGCCTTGGAATTTTCCCTTTGAACTGTAAACATCAAAGAAACCAGTACTTTACATCTTCGTCTCAATGAGAAAATGGGAACCTTACTTTAAACTACCCCTTGCTCTTGTCTCAAAGTAAAGCAGGCAAGAGTTGTTTTTTTATGATTTAAAATGCACTTTTAATTTTTTTTGAGATTATATCATAATTGCCTCACTTTCTTCTTCTTCCTCTCTCCATACCCTCCCATGTACCCATTTCAGTTCTTTTTCAAATTTATGACCCATTTTTCTTCAATTGTTGTTACATATAGGTATGATATGTATGTGTGAGTGTGAATTTGTATAGATGTATGTATGTTATTTCTAAATATATAAGTAATAGCTAATCAGTCTATATAATATTACTTCTATGTGTATGTCTTCAGGGCTGACAATTTAGCATTGGATAATAAATTGATATGTCCTTCTCTGGAGAAGACTATAAATATACATTTAATTTTGCAACCAAAAACCAACTCCAAGGTTTTCAATATGTTAGAAAGACAAAAAAGCTACTGTTGATTTAGTTCCTTTGACTGTGTTCTCAGAAGCACAGATGATATGAAGAGGAAAAGGATTTGTAGGAGGATGGAGGTTTGGTTTGGAGATTGGTTGTGGGAAGTCCTTCTGTATATGTGTTGTTTTTATTAGTTAATGAATAAAGAAGCTTCTTGGGCATATGATAGGGCAAAATAGTACAAGGTAGAAACTCCAAGCATAGATAGAGAAAAAAAGAAGGTAGAGTCAGCGAGATGCCCTGTAGCTGCCGAAGGAGACAGATGCCATGGAACCTTACTGGTAAACTATGAGCCTCATGATAAAATATAAAATAATAGTATTGGGTTAATTTAAGATGTATGAGTTAGTTATTAAGAAGCCGGAGCTAATAGGCCATGCAGTGCTGTAATTAATATAATTTCTGTGTGATTATTTCGGTTCTGGGTAGCAGGGGAATGGATAAGCAATCTCCACCAACAGGAGATGGTACTGAAGTAAATAATGTACTTGAATGAAACTGTCATTATGAAACATTGCCTTCTGTATACAGAAGGTATTTGTTGTAGGGCTTTGATTGTTTATGTTTTTGTTGTTTTTATTTCTGCAGCAGAAAATTATTTCCATCAGTATGGTCATTTCTGGAAAATGGTGACCAAGCATTCCAGAAATCTTAGTGGTGCTGACCTTAGATTTGGTTTAAACAGGGGAAGAATTGGGTATGAGATAAGATGTCTAACCAAAGACTCTTCTTTAGCTTGTGTTCCAGTTAACCACGTCTCAGTTCTGGTTCTACAATATAAGCCCAAGCAAGACAGAGCTACTTGCTACAACATGATCCAGTTACCCGATTGCACAAGAAATAACTATTTCTATTTGAGGTTGAATAAGGGGGCAATCTATGTGCAAAGTTTTGCTATTCTTGGGATCTAAAGAGACTATAGTTTTAGAACAATGATGGTACAGTTTTGGATGCCTTCTCATGGTCAGTAATAAGGCACTAGTAAAGCTAGCAATAAAGCATCTCAGTTGCTTTTATTTCAATGTATCTTTAAAAAATTAATTAATATTTTATTATGTATACACATGCCAGAAGAGGGCACCAGATAACATTATAGATGGTAGTGAGCCACCATGTGGTTTCTGGAAATGGAACTCAGGACCTCTGGAAGAACAGCCAATGCTCTTAACCTTTGAGGCATCTCCTCGAGAGGAAATGTCTTCTGTTTGTGTGTTGCTTTCATTGGTTAATGCAACTGCCTTGGCCTAGCTGATAGGGTGGAACTTAGGTAGGTGGAGAAAACAGAACTGAATGCTGGGAGGAAGAAGGGCAGAGTTAGAGAAACCATGGATCCTCTACCTCAGATGGATGCTGGTTAGAATCTTGCCAGTAAGTCACAGCCATGTGGCAATACACAGATTAATGGAGATGGGTTAAACTAATAGGTATGAGTTAGCCAATAAGAAGTTAGAGCTAATGAACAAGCAGTGTTTTAATTAATACAATTCCTGTGTGTTTATTTTGGGGCTAAGCAAGTCAGGCGGCTGGGACAAGCAAACAGGCCTCCTCTCCCTACAACACTAACCCTGTGAGCTGTATCAAAAAACACCCAGAGTTACCCCACAAAATAGTATAGAACAAAAGTAAAATTTATTGCAATGTAGAGCACACTCACAGGGTAAGACTGGACAATAAATCAAAGTTTGTCTTAACCTACATTTCAGGAAGGCTTTAGACTATTTTTAAAGAGAGGCTTTTTTTCTGTCTATGTTACTGATGGGTAATAGTCTCTGTTCTTTATTCAAAAGCCTCTGGCTAGATGAAATTCTTGGGAGATTTTGAATAGCTATTTACCGTTTGAAGCAGAATATAAAGACTATTTGGGGGATATGAGAACTACAATTTCCACTGAACCTTCTGCAAGGCTGAATAATTGATGAGAACAGAAGGATTGTAGAGAGTTTGAACCAATACAAGTCTACAGCCAAATTATCTTGGGACATGTTTATCCTTCTCCACAGTCATTTATTGTCTTCCTTTGTGTATGATCTACCATCTTTGTGACCATCAGGTAAACCCTTTAGCATACATAGGCACCTGGAATCTACTAACTAAAAGACGGAGTATGCCTTTCGGGCATCTGGCAATTACAGCAGAGATTTCTCCACTTTGCTTTAATCTGCCGACCTAATGTCTCCACCAAAGTATTGTAAAAGGATACTGACTTATGGTTTCTTTGTTCTGTTATTAAAATGCTTTATGAAACTGCTTTAACATTGAAATGTGGAAGTTGAAGAAATATCAATTTATGTTCCTGGTCCATGGTCACTCATATTTAGCTTCAGAATAAATTGTCTCTCATCCCCTTTGGGCTGAGTTCAGTGTTTTCCATTGGGAGAAGAGTGGAGATCCCATCATCCTGGAGTCTGTGCAAAGCCTCTTGACAGCACTGAAGGAAGAACTCTAGCAAATCAATAACTGATTATGGCCTCAGTTCCTCATTCACTGAAAATCTGTCGTTTTCTAGGATTCTCACAGAAACACCATTTACAGGAAAAATCATGTTCAAAGTCCATGTGCAATGAATCCCTGTTTTTTATTTTATCAAATTGTGATGACACCTAGCACCCCAGAAGCAACTTGTAATCTCAATTATCAAAGAAAAAAGGATAGAAGGCAGAAAGAGTCCTAAGAAACCAGTTGAACAATACACTTTCAAACTCTTCCAAAATCCTATATACAGTTAATACCAGAATACTCAAAAATCAGACTCTCAGAGAATCCCTCAGATGTACCCTTGTTCTCTTCTTGAATGACTTTCTTTCTCAATATCTTTGAGAATATTTCTGACTTGGCTTCATAGTAGCAACTAACCCTGAAATTCTTTGTAGTATCAAAGCCATAAATCCTGGTTTGGCCTGGGTTGGGGTCCCTGAAAGATTAGGGAAAAACCTAAGGCTGTTAAGAATAGCAGCCTTGAGCTATGACTCTGTCTCCCGCACCGCTGATATGAAAACAGTCCAATAAATGGAAACATTATGGATCCTCCCAGGGCTAGATATATGACTCAGACTCCATTTCGCTGGCCAACAATCAGACTCCTGAAGCTCCAGTCTTTGTCTTATCCAGCAGTTGGTTATGAACAGGATCCATCAGCAGTATCTCCAGGTCCACTAATACCCAATAGCTACCCGACAGCATCACCCGGTTAAAGACAAATGATTGATTTACGTGGATGTGTATAGTTGAGCAGGAATAAATGAAAGAAGAGGTCCCAGGTCTTTGTCTTCCTTTTAGCTGCTTTGGAAGCCCAGTCTAGAAGTCAGTGCTGTTCAGCAAAAACAATTTCTAAGTATCTGTTGTAATTCATCACAAAACAATCAGGTTCATACAACAGAGGTAGTAGCTAGAGTTAGAATACTTACTTCTGTGTAAACAGCTATCAAATGCTATCAAATTGTTTGGCAGTTGTAAAGGTTTTTTCCTTGGAGATGTATTTGTCTAGCCTTTATGACTTATCAGTGGTGAGAGTGATTTTCTTACTAGTTAAAATTTAATGGAATTTTAAAATCACTTACTACATGTAAATGTATAAATAGCTGAGTAGATAATTTTTTTAAAAACTTGGTTAAATATTTTGGCTATATGTTATCACTTCTATAAAAAGAAGATTTACAGGAGCTACTGAGGAGCAATATACTCCCTTGCTAATTTTCTAAGTCAGTTTCATGTGGTGATTTTTGTTTGTTTGTTCTGTTTATTTGTTTCTCGTGAAGTCATTTTAGCACAATAATTTATCTCAATGGTTAGAGTATACCAGAATCTAAATGTCTTCAGAAACTAAAAAAATAAACTCCACATAGAACAATCTGTGCCCTGTAATAAGTTACAGAAACATGTTCTGAGATCAGCATGAATATTCAGTTCATGAGAAAACGATATCATGTAGGAATGTGATGATTGTGAAATGTTAACCTCCAAAACTAAAGAACCTGCTGGAGTAGAATATTAAGGCATATGATTTGCATTTGTGCCTAACAGTAAGATAAAACTCTTGAAAAAAATGTACTTCCTGTAACTCAGATCATCTTGTAAGACTCATTGACTCATTTTAAAGTATAGTTTCTTGAAAAAAAGAATTATACACATGCTTTTTGTGGGGATGATGACTTCTACCATTTTAAAGGGGTGTTTGGTGGTTTGAAAGAAAATGACCCCCAAAGGCAGAGTCACTATTAGGAAGAGTGACCTAGTTGGAGTAGATGTGGCCTTATTGGAGAAAATGTGTCACTTATGGTAGGTTTTGAGGTCTCATTTGCTCGAGCTACATTCGGTGTAGTGCACAGTTCACATTCTATTGCCTATGAATCAAGATGGAGAACTCTCATAACCTTTTCCAGCATCATGTTTGCTTTCATGCTACCCACCATTATGGTAATGGATTAAACCACAGACCTGTAAGATAACCCCATTTAAAAGTTTTCCTTCATAAGGGTTGCCATGGCTATGTTATTCCTTCACAGCAATAGAAACCCTAACTAAAACAGGATGGGGTGGCATCTCACCTTAAAGAATAGTTAAAATAGATTTCCAAGTTAATAGACATTGCAACGGGGCCATCTTCTGTAGATAAATCACACCATATTCACTGCTTATGTCACTGTGATCTCATTACTGGCAGGTTTAACAGTAAGCAGAGAAAATAGAATTAAGCATTACACTAAGTGCTGGCAATGGTTTTTTTTCTATTCTAAGTCAAAAATGTTGACAGTTTATTTCTCTCTTCTACTTGACCTTTCAACATACAGGAATTTATATTATTTCTAAAATGAACATGGTGTAGAAACAAAAATAGAATAGAATATTAGAGTATGGTTTCCTCAATGTGGAACAGAACAGTCCTCATGGATGAACAATCACAAGAATAAGACTCCTCTGCAGAGTCAGCGTCTTGAATTTGAACAACTAACAGAGATTTCCCATCCTTAGACATTAAAATTTGGTAATGTGGGACAATGAGGACTACTGAGAACTCAAGAACAATGGCAATGGGTTTTTGATCCTACTGCACGTGCTGGCTTTGGGGGGGGCATGGGCAGTTTGGATGCTCAACTTACTAAACCTAGATGGAGGTGGACGGTCCTTGGACTTCCCACAGGTCAGGGAACCCTGATGGCTCTTCAAGCTGATGAGGGAGAGGGACTTGATCAAGGGAGGGGGAGGGAAATGGGAGGCGGTGGCGGGGAGGAGGCAGAAATCCTCAATAAATAAATAAATTAAAAAAAAATAAAAAAAAGAGATCTTTTTCTACTTTCTAGAATGCTTGCCAATACCCAGATGTTTGCTAGCAAGGAGGAGTCGATAGTTACTTGAAAAGAACTAATTGCTTCTGTTTGTATGAGCAGCGTCAAAAATGTTTGGATACATTTGGAATATCTCAAACACTAAGGATCCTTATATCATTTTGAGTAGGAAGACTGACCTATGATCCTTGACTAAAAATTTGCTAAATTTTCAAAAGGGTCTGTAAAGTTGTTGTTATTATCTATCTATCTATCTATCTATCTATTTATCATCTATTTAGCAAATGAGGTGGTTGAGTCAACAAGGCAAACTATCTGCCTTACTCAAACGGTTGGCTCAGTAGCAGAGCAGGCTTTGAATACAGAAATGCCTCGTTTCAAAGAATTTG
>NC_022030.1:42830410-42838815 GCF_000317375.1 Microtus ochrogaster
AAATAAATAAATTTAAAAAATAAAAAAAACCAAAATTAAAAAAAGAAAAAGAAATAAATAAAAATAAAATTTGGTAATGTTCTATGTGTAAGCACCGATGAATTTAATCCAACTAAATCATATGTATATGCTAATAATTAATAAGAAAATCACTTTGAACTTTGTCATTTCTCCAATTGATTTTCTCTCACATGGTAAGAATAATGCCATGAAGGCTGAATAATTATTTGAGAAATTCTCTAATTGTGGTTTGTGCAGATTGAATCAGGCTTATTCACTTCTCCCGAACAGCAGGTGCACTGATCTTCCACAGCTGGTGTTTTCAAGGAAGTCGCCACTCCAGACTCACAGCTGTGCCATCAGGGACAAGCATACAGCCCTTCACTTCGTCCTTGTTCCTTCTGCTTTTCTGTACCTTGAAGTATTGGGAAATTCTGCCTTTCATTTTAAACATATTGCAAAGAGAACTAGTCCCAACTATTATATGTGACCTTGTAATAAAAGATTTACCTTATTTTTAAGCAACTTTATTGGCATATAGTTGACACAAAAATGACCTATTTAAAAACACTTCGAGTTTAGAGATACCTTTGCTTTGAGTTTGATATAAAGTCAGCAATAATAGCAAAGAGATGAGTTTTATTATTTGCTTTATTTTTTAATACCACACTTGCCTGCAAAATATTAAATTTTTATGATTCACCGATGAGAAGGAGAAAGTTAGAAAAAAATTTAAAAGAACAAAACTAATGAGAGTTGTATGTCACTGCCTCTGAGGATGTGGCTTCTGAGCAGCCACGCTGGCTTTATCAAAAGAGAGAGAACATGGGACTATATCCTTTCCCTCTAACTCATCTTTCTCATCTATTTAGACCTCACATTAGTTCATTTGGAACTTTGGCTACGTATTGATTTGTTATACAGGAATGTCATAGTTAAATAAAAGACATGATTTGGAGTTTAATTAAAATTGGTCAATTCTAGTAAGGCTATAATTCAACAGACTATAAAAACAGGGCCTGGATACAGAGATGGCTCAGTGGGTAAAGTGATTGCTATGTGCACATAAGGACCTGAGTTCAGATCTCCAGCTTCAAAGTTTCTTTCTTAAGTCAGAATCTATGGCAACAAGAGCCAAGCCAAGCCTGAAGTAAGCCATTTGAGCCACTCAGTACATACTAATTTACCCAGGTGACTAAATGGATTGGGAAATGTCTGCTGAGGTCACAGCTCTGCTTTCCATCATATCCTTCCTCCTGGGCACTTTTCTTGTCTGGTCCCCATATCATGTTCTTCATAACGTATTGATTTTTCTCTCCTTCCCAACCTCCTACACTTTTAAAAACCTTTCAATGATTTTTGTTAGCTACTCCATTCTAACTACAACAAAATAGAGTGGCAGAGATATTTGTTCTCCTAGTTTTCACTTCAAAGTTCATAAGAAGGGTTTAGCATTTTAAGAAGCACTTCTGATCAGAAAATAATTACAGATACACAATAAAGACAGATTCAGATTTTAAAAAAAGACCTCTAAATGGGTTACAGTGTTGGATAAATGTACATAAGCTTGGGCGAGAGAAGAAAAAAAACCATAGACAGTTACAAAAAGAAGTAAATGGTTTTAAAACGTTAAAGTCTTTAAAGAAACAGAGTACAAACAGTCATAGATTAAAGAAGTAGAGTTAAAAATAATATGGCATGTAAAGATGGAAAATTTACAGAGTCAGGATTATGTATATTACTGTGTTTTCTTTGAATTTTTGGATTGTGAATTAACTAAGTACAGAGAGACATTTCATTGTACAGGCTGCTAAGCTAAACCAACCTATATATCTTAAAGATGTCTTGATTTTAAAATATGGGTATAAGAATATGTTACTTTGGAAAAGAGGGTTTTCTTTTGTTTCCACAGAAGATGAGAACCTATGGATTCATTCCAGGCTAATGTGACTTGATACACCAAGACTCCCTGAAAGGTCACCATGAACACCCCCAAAAATTACTTCACCCAACAAAAAGCAGGAAACAGTATGAAAATAACTACGCCCATATTCCCAAATATTGTTTATAAATGTTTGTTAACATTCAAAGGGAGATATGTTATAAAGATTTGAATTGATATGGATCTTGGTTTATTGATACAAATTTAAGGTCAATTTTGTTATACTGTGTATATGTATTTCTGATCTTGATTAAGATATTATGTTTGTCCAGCTCATTTAAAAACATAATATATAATTAAGAAATATATGTTAATAGATAATCATCGATAATAGTCAAGATTCTAGTCATGTTAGGTTTTCTAGATATATAGAGATATATTTCAATTAGATAGGTGCTCTTCAAATCTTTCAAAGACCTTCAGAATATGATTTTTAAATGTTTTTAGAACTTAGGACTTTTCATGACAATGAGATACATCTGTTTCTGGCAACACCAATCTACTTCAAGAGGAAGATGGGCATCAAAGAGGCTCCTTATGAAGTTGGTTAGCCATTTGGGCAAGAAACTTCTCTTGCATGGACTGCTTGATGGTATGCTATGTGAACTTAACATGTAGGACCCACAGAAAAATGACCGTTGAACTTGCCTAAAGATGAGACAATCCTTTGGAGTTCCTGCTTCATGAAAGAGTCTGCTAGATATTCTTCAGGACACAGAAGAAAGTGACTGACAAACCACCAATATAGGTGGAACTGTCTTTGAAAGTTTCTGCTTCATGGAAAAGTCTGTCAGATGTTTGTAGGATGAAAGAGGATGCCCCAACTATAGAGAAGAACTTTGGGTGACTGTCCAGGCAGTGAGATGTCTCTGTGAATTCTAAAGTTTTGGAAGTTACTTACAATGCACTTCCTATTTATTTAGGTAATATTATATCCTTCTGGAGTCTTTGATGGAGTTGAAGAATTTATAGTTATAGTTTTCCTCAGTTATGATAAGTGATAAAGTATATATAAATATTGTAACTATAATTCTTGTTTGATAACTGTTTTGTTATATGTTATTTTACTATGCTAAAGTTAAAACCTTCCTTTATATTTAAACAGAAAAGGGAGGTGATATGGGATTCCCCCCTGTATGCTGTGAATATCATTGGTTAATAAAGAACTGCCTTGGGCCTGCATAGGGAATAGAGATAGATGGGGAAAACTAAACTGAATGCTGGGAGAAAGAAGGAGGAGTTAGTGAGAAGTCATGTAGCCCCACCAGAGACAGATGCTGGGAACTTTACCTGGTAAGTCACAGCCATGTGGCAATATACAGATGACTAGAAATGGGTTAAATTAAAATATAAGTGTTAGGCAATAAGAAGCTAGAGCTAATGGTCCAAGCAGTGTTTTAAATAATATAGTTTCTGGGTGATTATGTCAGGGCTGAGCAGCTGGGAAACAAACAAAAGGCCTCCTCCAACAACTGAGCATGTTATTAAACTACTACTGAATTACAATACTGGAGTTATTTGCTAAACTGTTAAGAATGGGCAGTTTCTGACACTGGTGGCAGCAGTATGCAGAGATTCCTGTGAATTTCCTAATGTCTGCCTCAGTCATTCATGGAATGAGACTATCTTAGGGAAGAGAATATTCTAGAAATCATCTAAAGTTACTTGCCACCTGGACTTTTGCCTTTTTAGCACCTCTTCTTAAAAAGAAAACATATTAAATTACAAATATTTATCAGGGAGAGAATGTAGGTGTCCTATGTGTCACAGGGCATGTGTGGTGGTCAGGGGACATCTCATTGGAGTTAGTTCCTTCCTTCTACTATATGGATCCAGAGACTGAACTCAGATCATCTCTTGAGCATCTCCTTGACTACTCTATAGTCATTTAAATTTTAAGACACTATTCTTTAAAGTTCAATCCAATCTTACTGATGCAGGAATTATTTTTGAAAACTGGGAAGATCACAGGGTGGCTAAAGAGTGCATGAAGACTTGACTTAGGATCTCGCATTCAGATACACAGAGTTATGTAAAGTCATACTGGCACACATCTGTAATCCTGGACTCCTAGGTTGGGGTGAAAGATAGAGACAAGAGAATTTCACAAGTTTGAAGGCCAACTAGCCTGCATATGCAATGATAAGCAAGGTGTCCTGTCTCAAATAAGATGGAAGTCAGTGACTAATGTCCAAGGTTGTCCTCTGATGTCCATGTATGCACTATGGCATTCACATACAGACACATAATTATGCATATAAAGTTAAGAAAACAAAAACAGAACTGAGGTCTCTTACAAAATCAAAGAATTTCCTATTAGTACTATGTTAATCATGTCAAGTTCCTTTATCCTTTTTTCCCTTTACTACTTCTCACATCAATACAATTATTAATTGGGTAAGCTACATAGGATTTGCTTCCCAGATTTCCAGAAAAGGATGCAGTAGTAAAGGATGTCTCTAACCTTGTCTCCTCCTCTGAAAAGTAGCTGGTCAACATTCCATTTTCTGTCTGGCTGGGTGTTGTCATCTGCAGGCAGAATTAAACCATCATATCTTTGATACACAGGCAGTCATATCTCATTTCTGACCCTTTTGTTATTATTTTCATTAAAATGCATGTTTTCTCTTTCTGTGTAACACACCTGAAATTTTAATGTCTTCAATGGAAGGTGGATAAAACTAATGAATTACTAAAATAAAAATCGGGATGCAAAATTTGTTGTGAATTTCAAATCTTTCAGAAGACTATTACTTAATCCTGTGTGTAATTGATTTAATCATAGGTTAGTGGCACACTGCTATAGAAATAGTTGCTTAGAAACATGGATATTGTGATGGAGCATTTAGAGGTTCTATTGAACCACTGATGAATTATAACCACTGAGCTTGAAATTGCTGAGCTGTTAATACCAAGTCCAGTGTGGCTTCGGGAACGTGGTCCTATCATAAAGAATACACTAATGTCTGCCTATGTTATTAATGCTACTACATAATTATCATTTGGAGATGAGAGAGATGAGAGGATTCTGTGTGTCAGTCAACAGCCCCCTAGCCTCCTGGACCCATGGCTTGCTTTCTCCATTTTCTCTCTATTGTGTTTCTTTTGATCACTTTCACATAGTATTTACTTAAGATACAGAAAGGTGTGTGTAGAACAAAGTCAAGAGCTGATTAAATGCTTATCCCTTATCCTGTAATGTTCAACAGGCACCTTCTAGGTATGGTTCAGTAGACAGCCAAAAGTGTGCTTATAAATTGGTATTTCATTGGAATATTTCCTACATAGGCATCATAATAATTACTTCTGGATTAAATATATAGACATGAATTAATTAGAGGGACAGTCTTTGAACTACTATAACTAACTTGGGATATTATAATATCAGAGTGAGGAAATAATTTCAGTTAAAATAGTGATTGTTAGCTGGAAAAGGCCTCACCCTCTCTGACAGTCAAGGTTTCATTGACTATAGCTTTCAGAGGTATGTCCAGCAAGCACAGTACAAATGCTGCTATGCTTGCATCATTTGTATTCTGAGATACACTGTACACTTAACCACACTGTCATCAGTAATCTGAGGCCATGAAGTTTGACTTTTTTCTAAGACTGCTTGCTATAATTAAGCTCCATCATAAGGATTTTTTTAATT
Organism: Microtus ochrogaster; assembly: GCF_000317375.1. Classification (NCBI taxonomy): domain Eukaryota; kingdom Metazoa; phylum Chordata; class Mammalia; order Rodentia; family Cricetidae; genus Microtus; species Microtus ochrogaster. The sequence continues at coordinate 42,836,005 of NC_022030.1, forward strand.
TTTGCCTGTAACATATACCAAAGATCTAGTACCTGACAAGTAACAGACACTCAAAAATATTGGTGAAATAATGAAAATGATTCAGAACCTAATGTATGCAGCAGTGTGAAATGAAGGATAGTCTCAGTGAATAAGATAGACATGCATGAAGTATTCTGGGTTATGGTACTGTCATCCTTCCTGCTTCCTCCTTGCTAACAGATTGATTTTCCTTCAGACAGCTGAGCATTTAGCTGAGCCCACACTGTCCCAGATTCCTTTGGAAACAGGCGTTAGATAAAAGACAGAAGTGGCATCTTTCACCTTTTAATGGTACCAAAAGAGGAATTACACAGATTTCAGCTCCATACTGCTCTGCTTCTTACTAGACATTGACAATATCCTAAAACCATTCTTGTACATGAAGAAAACATGTTCCCATTTCACGAATAAAGTTGAGGATTGTTTTACTTTTACAGGAATATATTTCTAAAATATATATTAGGTCATTCCTCTTCATTCCTTTGCTGTAGTTTTTCTCTTGATGACCATAGCTTGGATTCTGGTCAGGCATCCCTGCACCTGGGTTTGGTTTTTCTTTACTCAGTCTCCCTCTAACATAAAACACCTTTGGCCTTCTCTCCTTCACTTCAGTTTCCACAGTGTGTGTTTTTCTATAGTCACTAATGGCTTCCAGCTCCATTCCTTCCTCCTCTTAGCCTCTTCTGCTGAGCCTCATCCCTAGGGATGTTCTCTAAGATTCCACCTGTATCCTTCCCTTCTCTCACATTGCTATTATCTATTCACATACACTACAGATTCAAATGACAGCTGCATGCTAATAACTTTATGTTTTTAGCTAGCTCATTCAAATAGGCCAGAACACATGCAAAGTAACGTTGATTTGACAACCAGAAAGAAGAAACTCCACACTCAGCACTCAGATCACATAGTCACAGACAGTACTTTTGATTTTTATTACAGTTAAACTGTCCTGTGATCTCCACATATGTATGTGTCAATGTGTGGGTGTGTGCAAGTGTATATAAATATGTCTTTGGAGTGCAGAAGAGGGTGATGGAACCCCACTCCACCCCAGAGCTGTAGCTGCAGACAGCTGTGAGTTTCACTGTGTAGGTGCTGGGAACTGAACTCAATTCTCTGCAAGAGCAGTCCATACACATAAGCACTCAGCCATCTCTCCCACCCATTGCTAAGATTCTTTATTTTAACAAGTCAAGGAAATTATTTTTATTTTTATTTATTTATTTATTAAAGATTTCTGTCTCTTCCCTGCCACCGCCTCCATAAAACAGATTTAATACATAGTTCTGTGAGATCAGTGAACATTATACACATAAATTTGATTCTTTAAAATTCCTCAAGATATATTTTATGGTCCAGCATACAGCCTTTTTGATGAATATGTTCTGCATGCTTGAAAAGAAAACAGGATATACTGTCTTAAAATTTTTAATTTAACTAATATGTTTTCTAGTGTAGGTCATATGTTCAAATATAATTAGCAATACTTTCACCATGTTGCTCAATTTCTCACACCATTTTAAATTTTTCGTAACTATAATTTGTCTATACATTCAAGTTTCTGTCTTAGACATTCTACCAAACATTGTTGGATATATGTCAATCTTTGCATTTGTTTCTTCTTCCATTGTTTGCCTTCTCTGTTTTTATTTGGATTGATTAAACAATTCCACTTTTCTGTTTTGATTTTCCTATTCATAATTTACTTCTCTGTGTATTTTGGTTACTGCTTGCCTGTACATATGAATGTAGAGACACATACAAACTCCTTCACAGTTCAGTTAGAATGAATATAGAATTACATTTCATGAAACATAATATCCTGGAGTCCATGCCACTCTGTCACACCTTTCAATGTTAGATGTTGTATAAATTGCATCAGCAATGGCAAAGTTTTATTTTAAATACTGAACTATTTTCTTACAAATACCTGAATACTTATAACCAATGCTGGGTAGAATACTTGTAATTGTCCTTTATTGTCTTAGTTTTCTCTTGATTTTCAAGGAGAATTTCCCTCAGCAGAGACCTCAGTTTTCTTCATTCCCTTTTCATTCCCCTTCCCCCTTCCTTATTTTAAAACACTTTTCACTGTTGTCTGGCTTCTGTATTAAATCTGCTATTACACAACTCATTACTTTATACATGAGGAATGAAAGCAAAATCGTATTTTCAGATAATGTTTGCATATATTTGAAAATTACATTCCATGATGAGTTAACATAAATCATAATTTTACTGACCAAAATTGAATTCCTAGGAAATTAAACTATGGTAAATTTATCAGAACAAAGTGGATTTTGCTTTACTAACTGGCATTAAGAATTATTGGAAGGACTGAGATAACAAAGTTTAAATTTTGTTTGTTGATATGATTTTCAAAGCTCTTCCATAGAGATCAGCCGCAGGAAACTACTGTGTTCTGTAAAAGTGTCACAAAGAAAGACACTGAAGAAGAATCAGATACTTTAAATGGCACTTATTAACAGAATTACAGATTAATAATCATAGCTTCCTTTTTATCTTATTCTATCTTCTAAATCTGTACATAATGAAATGGTTGTAAATCTTACAAAGAACCCTAGCTAGGGGGCACATGTGGAATATAGTTTTAATATTATAGTCTCTGTACTACAAGAAATTGAATATAAACATATAACATTCAACCAGCTCATTCGTTTTTGTTTGTTTGTTTGTTTGTTTTTGGTTTTTCGAGACAGGGTTTCTCTGTGGTTTTGAAGCCTGTCCTGGAACTAGCTCTTGTAGACCAGGCTGGTCTCGAACTCA
>NC_022030.1:42838915-42843765 GCF_000317375.1 Microtus ochrogaster
AGTGCTGGGATTAAAGGCGTGTGCCACCACCGTCCGGCTTAACCAGCTCATTCTTATACTTGTTCATACCCATGAAAAGGCTATAAAACATCAGCAATTTTTTCCATCTGATTCTATGTAATCATCTCACATACATACTGAAATTTTATTCCTGTCTCCCAAAGTCCCCACATGGGTCTGGACAATTTTAATTCTTTTTCTTCTTATAATATAATTATATGATAGCCATATAAAGTGTGTGAGATATGTTACAAAGATCACCAGTGACAATAAAATATGTTATAGCAAATATTAAGATTAAAACATAATTAATTGTGATATATATATATATTTGTACATATAAACCCAATAACAAAATAAATTTTGAACAACTATTATAATCCTAACAGTTTCTGTGACTGATTTAGATCATCAATCTTTAGTTTTTATCATTGATTAAGATTAGATATGTTAAAGATGTCATATTGATTTACCCAGTGACCTAATTTCATGACAATTACATTCTTAAATTTTCAATAATAAAGAACCAATCCACAACTTCAACACAACCTTTCTCTATTTTTTTCTCTCCTTTTCTTCTTACTTCTCTCATTCCTTATTCTTGCCTTTGTTTCCCTTTTAATTCTGTCATGAAGAACTCAAAATAGATAGATTCAATTCCCAAGTCAATTCTCCTATCTTCTTGGAAAATTATTATTGCTTGGTCACTAAGACTTTCAATATGAAGATCCAGTGTATTGTGTTTATAAATAAACAAACAAATCCTCTTTGAGTTTAAATGCATGGTGTAAGATGTCAAAATTATATCTAACTCCTATTTCTAAACCTAAATAGGATTTCCAAATGAAAAAGTTAGAAGAGAATCAGGGGCAGGAAAGAAACAAGAAGATTGGTCCTGCCATAGCTGTAGGTAACCCAAAGCTTTCAGAGCCTTAACCAGAAACATACAATCACTTAAAGCCCACATTCTGAACTCTCTTCTACTTTCTAAGATTTTGCTGAAGAAATTATTAGTAAAAATAAACAGAAGAAATTACTTTGATAAGTTATTGCCTAAGAACTTGTATTTGAAATTGAGTAATTATCAGAACAACATACAGAAGTCAAATCAAGTTTTCACCATTGTTACAGGTTTATGGACATGAACAATTGTTTCTGGTATTTGACAAATTTCTTCATCTGAAAGGTAATTGTTATCATTATAGAAATTTAAGTTGTATGGTGTGGGAGGTCCTTCTGTCTATGTGTTGTTTTTATTGGTTAATGAATAAAGAACTACTTGGAGCCTACGGCAGGAAAGAACAGAATTAGACAGGGAAAGCTAGGCTGTATGCTGGGAGGAAGAAGGGTGGAGCTAGAGAGATGCAATGGAGCCACTGCCAGAGTTAGACATGCCAAAATTTGCTGGTAAGTCACTGTCATGTGGCAATATACAGATTAATAGAAATGGTTAAATTAATATAAGAGTTAGCTAATAAAAACCTAGAGCTAAAGGGCCAAGCAGTGATTTAATTAATACAGTTTCTGTGTGATTATTTTCGGTCTAAGTTAGCTGGGCGGCCTAAAACCAACAAGCTGTGGCTCCTTCCAACAGTTGTTATTGTTAATGTCATCTTTTTTCTTTCTGACTCAAGAAAGGCAGCAAAAAAAAGTCATATCCTAACATCTGTAACTAGAAGTCCACAAATTCAAGGAGCCACCAGAAGCAGGAGATTCTTATTTTTTGACTGTGAGGTATCTTTCAGAGAGGATTGATGATAAAGGCCATTGAAATTTGATTATGACTTAGCAAATTAGGAATTATCACCATAGTCACTAAGAGTGGGAAAATGTCTTTTGAGAGATAGAAACCAGCTTTGGAATTTATAAAACAAATGAATAATTTTTATTTTATTTATTTATTATTTTATTATACTTCAAAAATACCAATTTAAATTTCCACTTCCTCCCTCCTCCCACTCTCTTCACATACCCTCTCCCCTACTCCCCTCCAATCTTAAGAGAGGGCAAGGCACCTTGCCCTGTGGAAAGTCCAAGGCCCTCCCCACTACATCCAGGTTGAGCAAAGTATATATCCAAAGAGAATAGGATCCCCAAAAGCCAAAACATGCAGTAGAGACAAATCCCAGTGCCATTGTCATTGGCCCCTCAGTCTGTTCCAAGTGTCAACCACATTCAAAAGGACTAGTTTGATCTCATGCTCATTCATTCCCAGTCCAGTTGGAGTTGGTGAGCTCCCATTAGCTCAGGCATGTTGTCTCAGTGGGTGAACCCCTCATGGTCTTAACTTCCTTATTCATACTCTCCCTCCCTCTGCTCTTCACTGGAACTTGGGAGATAAGTCCAGTGCTCCAATGTGGGTCTCTGTCTCTGTTTTCATCTGTTGTTGGACGAAGGTTCTATGGTGATATTTAAGATAATCATCAGTCTGACTACAGGGAAAGGCCAGTTCAGGCACCCTCGCCTTTATTTTTTTAGGTCTTATCTGGGGTTATCCTTGTGGATTCCTGGGAATTTTTCTAGAGCCAGGTTTCTTACTAACCACAAAATGACTCCGTCAATCAAAATATCTCTTTCCTTGCTCTCCTATCTGTCCTTCCTCTATCTCAACTATCCCATTCCCTTAAGTTCTCCCAACCTTCTCCTCCCCTCCTCTTCCCTTTCTTCTACCCTGGGCCCTTATGCTCCCAAACTTTGTCAGGAGATCTTGTCTGCTTCCAATTTCCAGGTTGATCTATATATGTTTTTCTTTGGGTTCACCTTATTACTTAGCTTCTCTAGGATCATGAACTATAGGCTCATTGTCCTTTGCTTAGAGCTAGTATCCACTAACGAGTGAGTACATACCATATTCATATTTTGGGGTCTGGGTTATCTCACTCAGGATACTGTTTTCTATTTCCAAGCATTTGCATACAAAATTCAAGAAATCATTGTTTTTTTTGTTTTTGTTTTGTTTTGTTTTGTTTTTTTCCACTGAGTAGTACTCTAATGTTTAAATGTGCCACACTTTTTTTTTTTATCCATTCTTCTGTGGAGGGGCATCTAGCTTGTTTTGAGGTTCTGGCTATTACAAATAATGCTGCTATAAACATAGTTGAACAAATGCTTTTGTAATATGATTGAGCAATTTTTGGTTATATTCCCAAGAGTGGTATTGCTAAATCCTGAGGTAGGTTGACTCCCAATTTTCTGAGAAACTGCCACACTGATTTCCAAAGTGGTTGCACAAGTTTGCATTCCCACCAGCAATGGATGAGTGTTCTCCTTACTCCACATCCTCTCCAGCAAAGGCTATCATTAGTCTTTTTTATTTTAGCCATTCTGACAGGTGTATCTCAAAGTTGTTTTTATTTGCATTTCCCTGATAGCTAAGAAAGTTAAACATGTCTTTAAGTATCCTTTGACCATTTGAAATTCTTCTGTTGAAAAATCTCTGTTTAGTTCAGTACACCATTTTAATTTGGTTGTTTAGAAATTTAATGTCTAATTTCTTGAGTTCTTTATATATTTTGGACATCAGTCTTTTGTCTGATGTGGGGTTGATGAAGATCTTTTCCCATTCAGTAAGCTGCCTTTTTGTCTTATTGACTGTGTCCTGCTTTACAGAAGCTTCTCAGTTTCACGAGGTCCCATTTATTTATTGTTGCTCTTATTGTCTGTGCTACTGGGGTTATACGTAGGAAGTGGTTTCCTGTGCCCATACAATGAAGACTACTTCCCACTTTCTCTTCTATCAGGTTTAGTGTGGTTGGATTTATATTGAGGTCTTTAATCCAACAAATAAATAATTTTTAATTAAATAATTTAAATGGATAAAAATTTTCTAAAGACTTCATACTTTTATATAATTATTAGATTAAAGAATCAATTATGATAGAATTTATAATATATTTTAAACTAACAGATGACATAATTGTGTCATAAAATTATTATGCTGCTAAACAATGCACAAATATATTTTTAAATTTTTATTGAACATGTTAAAGCAGACTAATTAAAAATTAGTAAGTCAAGCTGTCATCTCAAAATCTAGAGAAATGTTATTAAATTTAACTCTGAAGACTTTCAGAGGAAAGAATTAGATGAGAAGAGATTAATGAAATATAAAGCACATATGCATTAGAAAAGTGCAATATATATAACAGAGAAAATTAAGTAAGTTCAATTTTAGCTCTAAGGAAAATTAGAAAGATAAAACACAATTTATCAATGTCAGAAAGAAAAAAGCAAGGCTTTCATTATAGACCCATCAGAGATGAAAAGAAAAGTCTATGTGAAGATACCAAAGGCATTAGGGAAACCTTATGTATTACTAGATCTATTTAGAATTTTAAAACTTACCTTGAAGCTGAATATTTTCATATTAAGTGATTTAAGCCAGTCTTAGAAAGACAGGTACCATATTTTTTCCATTGTAGTTTTATACTTCATAGAAAAACTAAAACACATCACAAGTGTAGCTATGGTAGGAAAGTCAGTGAAACTGTGCAGGGGATACAGTAACTATGAAGGAGGGAAGGCTGAGGCATTCTCAATTAGTGCAGAATTTTCCAATAATTTAAACAGCATTAATAGGAAGAAATTAACATGTCAAAATCTACAAGAAGCACCAAAATTTGGGTGAGTTTTTCAGGTCAACTCCTCCTGGGCATGGCACCTGCCCTAGGAATGTAGTGGATACACTGATAGCATTCCATTGGGCTGATCAAATCTTGCTTGTAAGCCGAGCGGTGGTGGCACGCGTCTTTATTCCCAGCACTCGGGAGGCAGAGGCAGGTGGATCTCTGTGAGTTCGAGACCAGCCTGGTCTATAAGAGCTAGTTCCAGGACAGGAACCAAAAGCTATG
>NC_022030.1:42843865-42845446 GCF_000317375.1 Microtus ochrogaster
AAAAAAAAAAAAAAAAAATCTTGCTTGTATTGTATGGTTTTCCTTCTATGTTTTTCTTCTCTCTCTCGGTCTCTCGGTCTCTCGGTCTCTCGGTCTCTCGGTCTCTCTCTCTCTCTCTCTCTCTCTCTCTCTCTCTCTGTGTGTGTGTGTGTGTGTGTGTGTGTGTGTGTCTCATGAGGGTCACTATGTAGCTCTGGATATCGTATTACTCCTTTTATAGTCTAAAATTGCCTCAGATGCCCAGTAATCACCCTGCCTCAGTCTTCAAAATGTTGGGATTATAGTAATTCACCATAGCACCCAACTCCATTTCTCCCTTTATTATGAAATCATTCTGAAAAGGGGAACAGCTGACTGAGATGACTTCAGATCCCTACCATTCAAACATGGCTAATATTTAATATCATAGATTTTAATATAATATTAATATCACTGTTTAAGTAGAAAGATAATTAAGAACCTAACAATTATGTCTTAGGCATGTCCCTATATCAGGATCACAATGGTAAAAACTGAGATCTATTATTCATAGGCATGACATCTAAGGAAATGTTGTAATAGCCAATTTAGAATCTAGGGTATAAATTGATAAGTTTCAAACACGAAATAATCTTTGCTTCATAAAGTGATCGACTATGCTCCCAATGCCTATTCTGGGGAAGTGAATGCATATCTGATATGGGAACATCTGGAGAGCTGCTTAGGAAAAAATAACCCTGCGAACAGTGCTACTTAGCTCTTTAAAAATAGACAAGTACACTGAGTAAATCAAGTGTTATAAACTTGTTGGTATATGAAGTGACTAAATGTTCACATAGATCTTGGACGAGAATCAAGATTTGGAGTACCTATTTATAGTATGCTTTACTAAAGAAATAGTGACATCTAGAGGCCCTAATTTACACTTATTGAAAAGTCTTGGAGTGTTCACAGGATGAGGAAGGTACAAAAAGACAGGACCTACTACTTACTAAAGGGGCTGTTTTCATAGGGATAAACAAAGTACATAAACACTTCCATACATGCAAAGATTCAGCATTTGTCACAACTAACAAAACTTAAGAAATGGAGAAGTGAGTTGTATCAAAGTAATAACTATAAAATATTACATTGGATATAAAGAAACAGTAGATGCTAGAAAGTAACACTGTTATCTTGAAACATGCCATTCCAACTTAAAAAAAAATGCAAGGCTATCTCAGACTTCATAGTTGATATCTAAAGATGCCAAAATTGATTTTCCAATGTATCAATAGTTTAGAAACCAAAATACCTAACAACTAATCTTGCATTGCTACACTGACAGAGATTAAGGCTTCTTTCTGCATAACTCTTAGCTGAAATGAGAAGAAACTACTGACTGGCAGCACTAACAAGGAGAATGGCAGAGATGCTCTCCAGTATTGTAAATAATCTTTGGGGCAAGGCAACATGAAGCTTAAGAAGTGTAACTCTGCGGGAACTCGACTTCAGAGATAATGTTTCTTGTTTTTTTTTATTGAGAAAAGGAAAAAAAAGTATCCGCCTCCTCCCAGCCTCCCATTTCCCTCCCCCTCCTCCCACCCTTCTCCCTGTCCCCCC
>NC_022030.1:42849515-42850626 GCF_000317375.1 Microtus ochrogaster
ATGAACTTTCCTCTTAGGACTGCTTTCATAGTGTCCCATAAGTTCGCGAATATTGTTTCTTTATTTTCATTGAATTCAAGGAAGACTTTAATTTCCTTCTTTATTTCTTCCTTAATCCAGGTATGGTTCAGTAGTTGACTGTTCAGTTTCCATGAGTTTGTAGGCTTTCTGGGGGTAGCCTTCTTGTTGAGCTGGGAGGTGCTATGCAGCCAAAGAGGGGAGGGGAGGGAGGGAGACAGGGGGTGGGGGTTTCTGGATGTAAGCTGGATGGGATAGGAAGAGAGAGGAGGTATGGGGCAGTATAGCCCCTGCAGGATGACCAGGAAGTGTAGGAGGGATGAGTTACATCTGAGTTCCCTGTTCCTGGCTGCAGCAGCACTGACTCACCCCAATGATGTCTCTCCAGGGTGCCCAGATCGAAACTCTGTGCTGCTTGGGTAGCCCACAAACAAAGGGCCCACCCTGCTCGCTGCAGGCAGTCTATGGAGAAACAGGAACTACCACCCTCCCCTTTGCACTCCCGATTCGGGTTCCAATGTTTGTTTTTTTTTAAAAGAACAATATAATTTTATAGCCTTGAGGAAACTATACCGTTTTAAATATTTATTCTTATTTTGTGTGTACATGTGTATGTCTACAGGTATGTACATGTACCATATACATCACTGGTGCCAACAAACACATCGAATTCCCTGGAAGTGGAGTTTCAAGTGCTGGGAACTGAACCCAGGTCCTGTGCAAAAGCTGTCACAATATGGCAGCTTTTATGAGAATTTTGAAACAGTTAATAGGTGGCATATATGAAACTTGGGTATACTTTGTGTTCATTGTTTTAATTGTCAAATTAATCCAATAATGTATTACAACTCTATTTTAGACATGAATGCACAATGGCAAGGAAAACTTAAAGTAACTTTTACAAATCACAGAACATATGAGTCTCAGCCCAATAAGTACAATTCCTTAGATTTTTAAAAGAAGTAATTTTTTTTATTTTTTTTTTAAATTTATTTATTTATTGAGGATTTCTGCCTCCTCCCCGCTACCACCTCCCATTTCCCTCCCCCTCCCCTGATTAAGTCCCTCTCCCTCATCAGCTTGAAGAGCCATC
>NC_022030.1:42852026-42867201 GCF_000317375.1 Microtus ochrogaster
CAGATTGACATCCAGTTTTGCCAGCACAATTTGTTGAAGATGCTCTCTTTTTTCCATTGTATACTTTTAGCTCCTTTATCTAAAATGAGGTGTTCATAGGTTTGTGGGTTAAAGTCAGGGTCTAAAATAAGTAATTTTTAAAAATATGTCTGATGTTGTGGATTTGCTTCTTGAATCAAAGTATTCACTATGCCCTTGAGCCAATCACTCAAACTCTTTTACCCTTGATTTTATTTTAGTTCAATTTCTGAAGTTATATTGGAGTTTGTGGAGAAACAGAATCAGTATAGTTTTCTCTACTAATATCTCAACCTATTTGAGAGAGAAACATAGGACTGGAGAAGAATGGGGAACCAGCTGTTATCCTAGGAGTAAAAGTGAAACTAGTGATTAAGTCTTAAGACAACTAGATAAATTTCAATGCATCTCTCTACCAAAGAGAGAGAAGATGGGCTCTAACAAATTTTGGTTTTGTATTTAGGTTTCAACCCATCATAAAACTTAGGTATGTTACACATTTTCTTTGAGAAGTATAAGAGTAAAAGGTGGTGAAGGAAGTCAGAAGAAGAGATATGTTTCACCAGGAGCATCAAGGTGGTGGCAGTTTTTACAGGATCTGTATATGCTGGTCCCCATAAGACAGGTTTTTTTTTTAAAAAAATTAAATGTATTATAACAGATTATAACAAGAAATTTATATGAAATAAGAGATAGGATAAAAGTACTTTGGAAAGTATTGTATGACTTACAAAAGTAAGTGATTGTAAGTCACATTGAAACACTATGTAAGTTAGCTATTCATTCTGTGTCTTTGAGTTGCTCACTGTAAACACTGTAGGTTTTCTTCATCTAAGCTGTGAGACTAAATAAGAGTGCACTGAAAAAAAAATCACATTTATTGGAAACCTCTAGGCTGAAAACTCAGGTTTTCATATTTTTTTAATCTTCAGAAACATCCTTGAAATTAACAAGTAAATCTTGGGCTCAGAAGAGTCATGCAACAATTTGCATAGTTAATATAAACAACATTGGGAATGCCAGTGAGATGGAGAAATTGGTTAGAGATCATCACATTACTCTGAATTCTCCCCATGCCGGAAGCAAATCACTAAAACTCTCATACACAGAATATTTAAACATTTTCTATTATTAATTTTTAAATTGATATACATACATTAATATTAATTTCTAAACATTAGGACGCCTAAAATACCAAAGCAAGTTTTTTATATTTGTTCATGCAAACATTTGCCTTTATTATTTTGAATTTTAATGATTTTTCTTTAATAGGCACATTCCCCATGGGCAGTTTAGTTGTGATTCTTTACCCTGATTACCTGGAGGAAAATATAGAATGAATGCTGAATTAATTAGTAATTCATCTCACTCAAAGATGCGTTTGATCATTTGAAATCAACAGATAATTTCTTGGGTCACCACTATATATTTATCTTTTCATTTTCCTCTTTGTGTCCATAAAACCCATAATTATCATCTCAGGGGCAAAAAAAGGCATGGTTTCACATGAATTGTACTATTGTTGATGGTCCCAAAAGAAGTAGCTATTTCAATAATGAGGAGTATATTGTGATTGTCACTCTTGGCGAACTTCAAGAAAAAGTGTTTTGTATAAAAAAGTTCAGTATGTTTCACTAATTTTCATTTCTTTTCATCTTCTCAAATTGCTATATATTCATCCATGTTATGCTTACTCCGTTTATATATTTTGTGCCTAACCCAAAGTAACTCCACAAAACATGGACTGATATGACCGTCTTAAAAGAGTAAATCTGGGTACCTCCAAGTTCATGGCTTACTAGGGCAACGACAGAACTGCGTTGTGTATCTGTGGTTACAGCTCAAGTCTTCTCAGTTCAAACATGTTCTCCCAGCATGAAATGAGATGTCTGAAGGGATAAAAATGCATCACAGATCCTTAAAGAAAGTAACTATTGAAAACACTTCTGTATTAAATAAACTATATTCTTTAGACTATCTTTACTTCTGTGATGATTCTGGTCATTTATATTTTGCTTATACCATTGGAATACTTTACGATTTTATACACTATCTCCTACCATGCTGAATTCTTACAATAAATGACTTTCTTGATTATTAAAAATGTGTTGCAAAAGTTTATGGGAACCAAAAGTTCCATTTCCCAGGGGACTCTTAGAGGAAAGTGAAAAAGCCTTGTTTCTGTTCTCTTGTTTAAAATAAATACAACTTCCTTTTCAGAAAACCATTATATGAATTTGCTCAGTGTTTAAACTAGCAGAATGTTATAATTGTATATCCTGCAGCACATATCTTTGAGAACTTCTTGAGTGAGTTTTGCTTTCCTCATAAAGCTGTGTTACACTAAAATTTCACTAGAAGTAAATGCTCTGACTCTGCCTGACTAAAACCTCAGAATTTTATCATTGATTAAAGAAAAATCTACCACCCCTGAAAACTAATAAACTGATAGTAGAAATGTTGGCTTCCCTGAGGGATTTTTTTCTCTACCATCCTTATTCATTTTCTCAATCAAAGGGGCATTGAAGTGGTCAGCAAAATCCAAAGTTTTCCTTTTTGAGCTTAAGCTCGAAGCTAACTCAAAACCATAAAGTCCAAACAGGATAAGTTAGACCATGCCACTGAAAAATACTGTGGGTTTTACTTCTGTATCAGATGGAAAGATGGCATTGCTATCATTAATTTATTAGGAAACAGACTTTATTCTTGGAAGTATCAAAATGAGAAACATGACTTTGAATAGGTTGTGATCTAGTAACTACACAGCTCCAAAAAACCAGGAGGGCAGAAACGAAAGAGGGAAGGAAGACTCCCACAAATTATTAAAGAAATCATGATGTTATAACCATACAATGAGCTGTGTTGTACATTACAAAGTCAGTATATATCTGAAAGAATCCTAAAACTAACCGGCTTCCCTTTTCTCTGCTTTCTTATTGTTCCCATAACCAAACTCCTTTGTTTAATTTGTGAACTTGAAATGAAGATGTCGAGAACTTTCTAAGAGTAATGTTGCCTTTCTCATCACAGTCTATGTGTAACAGCATTCTGTTTAGGAGTTGAAGTCATATTTGTTAAAGACTTGGATAAACACTGCAAGTTAGAAAACTAGCTTCCGTCATCTCAAGAACTGAAAAAGCAGTTGTGTTTTGGAAGAACAATGTGCTCGCTTGAGCTATTGAGTAATGAATAACCTAAAGAAATGATGCAGAGATCATATGTGATGGATCTAGGCAGTCCGCATTTTACAAATGGCCACCAGTGCTATGATGTCAAATACCTGCGCAATTGAGCAATTGTTTTCCCCATTTTAACTTGAAACGGTGGTTTTCTCGTATAGATAATGATGGTCATCAAGTGTATTAGGATTATTAGGAATTGATAGCAAAAATTTCTCAGTGTCCCTTGACAGAGCAAAGGATGCATTTTTCTCAACATAGGATTCTGTGAAGATTCCTCATTGTATGGTTATAGGAGTACATAACACAGGAAAAGTCAAAGGGATCTTAAATTAAACAGGACCCACACTAATTAAACATTAATAGGATCAAGGCACTGAGCTAGATAACATGAAAATGCCAAAAGTACATGCTTTGCCACACAGTGGAACATCAATTTAAAGAGATGATTCACATAAGGGTTCCCATTTTATATTAATAGCTACTTAATTGCCTTTGTGGTTTGGGATTGAGTGCCCTATATAATGGCTAAATTTTCACAGATGTCCCTAAAATGAATTTAGATATTATAATTTTGTTTCTAATGACTAATTCATGTGAAAACATAAAATCTTAAGTGCACTAATACAAGGTTTTACAAACATATTTAATTTCCAATTACCTGGGCTTCATCTCATGAAAATCTTATTTTTAACTCAGTAATTTTATTTTATAAGAAATATATTAGAAATGATAGCAGATGTTGCCATTTAAGTTATAGCTACTCTAAAAGAATCTGCATTTTCAAAACATTCTGAGAATAACGTTAGTCTCCTTTTAAAGTACTGTAATATATTTTATTATGCCCAGCACAAAGGTCAGAATTTCAAGCAGTATACTTGAATAAAGCAGGATTCACATGACTATTAAAAAGCATAAGCATCCCTGATGGGAAAATACCAAGAAAAGCGTAAAGCTATGCTGATAACACTGTCAGGATGCAACAGCAGGGCGCCCATTCATAAAAATAATACCCAGATTGTATACCGGGCATCCTTATCTTATGGAGAACAGAACAGGCTTGGGTGATAAGAAAGTTAGAAAACCCAAACATCTGCTTGGGTCCTGGAGCAATAAATCTACATTTGAAACCATTCTAGTTACTATGGAGACCCTTAGGAGCTACTGGACACTGGTACAGCTTTTCTCAGAAGCCACCTTTTGCTTTTTGCGTTCATTTGAATTCATTTTAATGAAGGACAAGCTTTTTTACTTTAAAATGCAGGTGTCAGTGTCTCTGATCCTGTTCCCCTTTCTTCTCTCTGGAGTCTTGAATGTAGCAAAATTGAGGGTATGAATAGTTATCATTACTCATCATTCTGTGTACAACAGATTCTGGCACCTCATAGACTCAGTCATGACAGGCCCATAAACAAGTATGCAGGCTTAGGTTAGCCAGTGGTCTCAGTTAAAGCCAAAGCACGTGACAAAATGCAGTGGAAAAAAAATGAATATGATCACAGGAACTGCAGACTATGAAGGCACTTAATGATACATAGGTTTGTCTTTGGTGCAATGGCACAAGGCTATAAGTTATATATTATTAATTTATTAAAGAAAGTTTGGCTTTAAGGAAGTTTTGTAGATGCAGATAAGAGGCTCTCTGGGTCAGGCTAGTTAACCACAGCTGAGTTGCTAATCTTCATGATCCGTGAGAGACCATGTCACGAAAACAGTAAAAGGTAGAAAGCACTATAGGAAGGCAACTCATACTAAGCTCTGGCCTCGATATCCATGTATGTGTGTACACACACACACACACACACACACACACAAACACACACACATACACTAATCTAGTTAACTTATTTCTTCTCTTTTTTGTAGAAAGTATTTTTATTAGGTTAAAATATTCTTTGATGAACAGAAAGTATTTATGTGGAGAGTTCAGAAAAATCAACTTGTGATTATTTATTTGTCTTGTTTTGATTACAGCCATGATTGCACACATTCCTTCTAGTGGTTTCCTGTAAATCTGTCTCTGTTCCTATCTGATCACGGGAGAAAGTACAGGAAGGACAGCGTTCTCTTCTCAAGGTAGCATTTTTAGAAGAGTTCCAGTGTTTTTCCCTGACACATCAGGTGAAAGAATTTGTTAATTTGGTCCAAGAACTCATGGCCAGGCACAAACTCAACTATGTTTTTGGTCATATATTCAGACACCAGCTTTGAGAAATTCTCTACTCCCCTATCCTCCAAAGGCGATGTGTGTCCTGTCACCAGGTGAAAGGGAGGAGTGACGATTTCTTCACCTGAAGCAGCTAAGCCAACCATCACACTGACCCGCTGACCCGATCCCCACACCTGAGCCCTGCCTTTGCGGGTTGCCTGGAGGGCTGGCTGCTCTCACCCCCCTCATACTGCCAATAGTCTTGAAGGAGTAGTCCACTTCTCCCTTCTGGCATCTCAGTGAGTACTTCCTGGATGCGTTTACTGAAATCTTGGGGGTTAATACAGTCAGAGGACCTGAATGCTTTGGTCTTTGAGAATTTGTCTTTATTGATGTGATGTCAATGATCTGGAACACACAAGCCACTTTACATCCATGATCACCGCCAATTCCCGGGCTTCCAGGACAAAACGGAACAGACAGAACCAGTCTCCACCTTGGCAGTTGAAATGCCACAACAGAGAAGGCAGGCTTTATCCAGAGGGGCTGTAGGGTCAGTTTTAGCGGCGGAGATGTCAACCACAACAGTGTACTCAGAAAAAATACTGGTTTCTGTGAAATTGACAAAAGGACTTTCCTTTGCAAGCAAATCTGCCAGTACCATCTGGCATTAAAACTTACTCTGGAGTGACTCTCGTGTTCTGGCAAAGGTTTGTTTTTGGACTCAGACAAAAGTAAAATGGGATGACACTATCACCTGCCTTATGTTTAATAACCCCCTCACCAATGCTTTTCACAATTCCAGCACCTTCATGTCCCAAGATCACCAGAACACAACCCTCTGCTCAGGGTACAGGTATCGGTGTGATAAATGGCAGTGGCACTAATCTTAATTTGACTCCGTGAGCCTTTGGAGGTGTTACTTCTATCTCCTCTATGGAGAGAGGTTTTCCGGCCTCCCAGGCAACTGCAGCCATTCACCTGATCACTTGGTTCTCTCCTTCAACAAGTTCGGGTCCGTGCACTGATCATCTACCTATTTCTTCTCCTTAAGGAATACGTGCCACCATAAAAGGAGACTATCTCTACCTATGTATCTATCTACCTAACTATTGATCACTTAGGGACTGCTATGTCTACACTCAAGGCTATACATTTAATATTATAACATTCCATTTTGTGTTCTTTAGCTGATTAATAACATACTGTACAATATGAGAAATCATAGAAAGTATAGCATAACCATTTCATAGCACACAGATACATGCAACCATATCCAATTTTTTTCACATGGATTCTGGGAATCAAACTCAGAACAACAGATTTGTGTAAGGGCTTTCCTACTAAGGATAGGAAAGCCCATAATTATATGACTCTTTAAAAGTAGAAATAAAGAATTTAAACCACAGTGATGAGGACTTTATTAGCTACAGCTACTTCAGGTACATTCTATATTTCTTTATTCAGTCTCAAAACTTGATTCTTTTATAATATTTAGGAGCCGATATTATTTGCTATGCCAATAATTGTAAAATTGTAACTGATCTTTTTCTTACTACTTTATCCACTTTGCTATTGGTAGTGTTGATGAAACGGGTGATAACAGTGATTCTGTAAGTTCTTCAGAGTGACACCCATGCTGGCCATGCCACAAAAGGGATTCAGAGAAATAAATGTTCTTTAAATGTTTATTTATAGTATGAATAATAGATGAAAAGTAAATGTTGTCAGTGATTCCCTAGAAACAAGATGCAGGGAAGGCTGACACATGAAGTATTAGGAACTGAAAAGCAAATCTAAGTCTTACCACTTAGGGACCCTTAGAGCTCTTTCCATTAGATACAAGACATATGGGGAAACTGCTAAAATTGTACAAAGCAACCAACCATTGCAAAAAAACCATTAAAATCACACAGAGTTCAGCATAATTAAACTGAACATTTTTTTAATGAAAATATCACTATTGTTTTGTGCTTTTAAATGCCGAGGAAATCTGAGGCGGGATGTTTGCACAACACAGCCATGAGGAAGGTCACAGACCCTTTCCTCCAGAGGTGATAGGGATCACCACTACCCACACCCTCATTCCCTTCATTCTCATATTGTTTGCTGTTTGCTTGTTTGTTTGCTTTTTGAGGCAGCTCTAGATCTTCCTGAAATGTGAGGTGAAGGAACATGTGCAAACTTGGTGAGTGTCATCAGGAAAAAAGCAAAAGAGAGTTCTGTCCTGTCCTGTGTTGTGCAAACATCCCGTATCAGAGGCCCTGGGTCTCTCCTGGGAGCACCCAGACTGTGGACAGGATTTAAAGTCAGAGACTTTGAACCATATACACTGGAGAGCTTGGCCTAAAATGATGTAAGGAGCTGAGCCAGTAAAACATTCTAAAACAATATAAAATGCAGACACATGGGCGCCTACAAGAGGAACTTTAAACTGAAGATATGAGGGAAAACGGCCCACAAGAATACCATTTGATTATGGTATTAAATGAATTTTCTGGTTTTCTGAGCCCATATGCCTAAATTTAGTCGGCTTTTGTTATGTGTTTTTGCAATAACAAATCTGATCCACCCCTACCAAAACTGCATAATCATTGTAGAAAGTTACTCAATAGGTTTTTATATATTTCATCATCCATTTGCATATCTCTTATGAAACTCATTGCTAGGATTTTGTCAAACTGAAGTATAGTTTACATTTATACAAAAATTTGTACATGAACATCTATAACAGCTTGATTGTAATTGCCAAGGATGGCACACAAGGGGATATTTTGGTGATTGTGAATATTCATCATCACTAAAATACCTGGCATCTTCATTATACTGGTAATTACCTGAGTGTACAATTTTGTCAAATATCATTAAATGTCTATTTAAGTGGGAAAGTTTCCTCTATGGTAACCATACCTCACTATACTTCATGTAGAAATGCTGTGGTCATTTCTAAAATTACTCCCAGAAAGGTGATTTTTAACAGGGACTGGAAAACTGTAGCTGAATAAGGTAAATAGTATTATTATTAAAATCCACAAGGACTTTGATTTCCCAGGATCCAGTTTAATGAACAATGATTCATTGATGGCAGCCTCAAGAGCACTTGTATTACTTTGTCTCTCGTCTTTTCCATCCATAATTTCAAAGAGATGAAATTTCCTGCCTCCTGGAGAGGGACAGCCGAGTGACAAGAACAAGCATAAGGCCTCACACGGTTCATTCACAGCTTTTACGGAACAAATTCCGCTTTCAAGATGCGAGCATTTCTTAGTTTTATTTGGAAAGTCATTACCTGATGAACAATTCTTACTCAAGAGTGCCTTATCGTGACAAAGCTCTCTTTAAGTCATAGCTATGTATTTCTCCTGAACAAAACACTGACTTTCACTGCAGGACAAAAAACATCACAGTATTCTAGAACTCTGGGGTAAAAACCGCCTTATTTTAAATAAGTCATTTTAAAGACCAAAGCTAGAGAGGCAACTGTAAATGATACATGGAATGCCTTTCACTCATTATATATGCACCTTCCAGAAATTATTTTTAATGTCTATCATCTCTGTAATCCTGGCATGTAAAAAACATTATTATCTTAAAATATCATGAGTTTCATAAAAATGATGAATGGGCAGGCATAGATATTTAAGAAATAACCCAAATAAAAACCACTGGTGGAGATTATCACAATACTTTATATATATATAATGTATACTGTATATTTAGTATATAGTGTGTGTGTGTGTGTATATATATATATATATAATATCTATAAACATACCTCCTACAGCATTTAACATGTTATACCTGCCCTTATTGGTTTCAAACACATAAAATCATTCTCAGGCTGTGAAATTTTTAGGGATAAGTTTGCATTATTATTGGAGTCTTTATTTAATTTGCTTATTTACAGACTTTTCTTATTAAAGTCACTTAGGTCTCAGAAGGAAGACGGAGGAGTACAAGTTTAAAAACCACAGAACCCAGAACCATCTAACCTGTGTCAAGTGACAGCCAGCCATTGTCCAAATGGTAACCACAAAAGGAGAAAATAGATATCCTCACCATCTGGTACAAACTAACGAGAGAATTCTGCTAAAATTGTTTTCCAATAGATAATCAAAGATACAGATGATATACGTCAGGTAGGTACAGTGAAGTATAGATACAGGGGTAAAGGACTAGAAAGAAATATGAACAACTTTCCTATAAAATTTCAAAGTTAATAAGTAAATATCATGAATTTGAAGCAAGAAGGGTATGTGGCATATGCTTTAAATATAAAATATATTTCAAATATAAAAACAATTTACATTTTCACGAGTTTAATAATTAATTACAATATTTTTGCCACTTTGATCACATGGAAAAACTTATTTTTAAACATTTTAAATTTATATAACTTTTTATATGTGTAAATTTAATAAACAAGTGTGGGAATTTAAAAATCTCAAAAGAAAAATAAAATTTCAAGGAGAATTTCTTGAAAATTATATTATTGCTAAGAGAGAATTCTGTAAAAGGAACTGCAGGCTGCCTTCCTGCTGTTAGCTCCCTACCGCCTGGCTAGCTTATGCTCCAAAATAACAACACACAAATTGTATTAATTTAAACACTGCTTGACCCATTAGCTCTAGTCTCTTTCTGGCTAACTCTCATATCTTGCTTTAACCCATATCTAATAATCTGTGTAGCACCACAAGGTGATGTCTTACCAGGGAAATTCTAGTGTATGTCCATCTTGGACTGGAGCTTCATCGCGTCTGCTCTGGAGAGAAGAGCTATGGCGTCTGGCTCACTTCACTTCTTCCCAGCACTCTGTTCTGTCTACTACACCTACCTAATTTTCTGACCTATCAGACCAAGCAGTTTTCTTTATTGATTAACCAATGAAACAACAGATTGACAAATGACCTTCCTACATCAAGAGAATCTAGCAGGGATCACAAATATGAATGCCCACATGGGCCAGTGATTTAAAGGAGTGAAATGAATGAGTCGTGTAAGCAATCGTGTGGTGGTCTGGTTTTTAACTCACCAGAAATAGAAAGTACATTATTATTTCTAAATTCTACAGTGTCTACAGTCTTTATTGTGGTGGTGGTGGTGGTGGTGGTGGTGGTGTGTGTGTGTGTGTGTGTGTGAGAGAGAGAGAGAGAGAGAGAGAGAGAGAGAGAGAGAGAGAGAGAGAGAGAAATTGAATTTTATTGTCATTACTTCTATATATGACTGTGAGATATTTGCTGGAACATGGGCAACTCATCAGTTGCTACATCACTAAAAACAATGACACCTCCTTCCGCCCAGCATCACTTATGTGCCCCTGGTATCTCTCAGGGAAGGGCGGGATCTGATGAGCCACTCAGCCTGCATAATGAATGATGATCCCCTGCAGCTACCTCTTCAGTGTTAGCATACTCTCAGACCCTCTCTCTTTCCGAAGGCTCCCTGAGCCTTGGAAGAGGTGTGCTAGAATTCTAACAATAAACTAGGAACTTATTCCTCATTATGTAAAATATAATATTGAAGTTTATTAAGTAAAAGGATTAGAAGGTCTTTCATGTAAAAGGCTAATGCTTCCTTTGAAAAGAAAAAACTGGCACAAATACCCATTCAACTAGCACAGAGTGGGTGTCTATCATCCACTCTAAATTTCAGACCTTCTCAAACTTTCTTGTCATGTATCACATGTATTTCCTCAGTATGTTTGATAGAGGGTTAATAATAGAGGTTTACAGGCTTCAACTTTAATAAGATATAAAGGTAGCAATCTTTAATGCAGCTTTTTCGAAATTTCCTCAACATGACAACTATTAACAATATAAAACATCTTTAAAAAAACTGTAGATTTTTCTAGGCTTTAATCTCAGCACCTGAAAAGAACTGACATTACAAAGCTGCTGGAAAGGACTAGAGGAATAGCTTAGTTTCAAATCACAGAACAATATTAAAAAAGTGGTCTCCATCTACACTATTAAAAATTGGATACCTGAGGCCAGAGTTTACTCAATGGCAGAGCACTTTCCTGACAAGCATGGAGTCTTGGGTTTAGTCTCCAGCATCACAAAGTTGGCCAATTGATAATCACTATGTTCTATGTTCTTAAATTTTTTTGAGTATAGAAATTTTACACATTCAAACCACACAGAAAAAGACATATACTGGTGGGATGCACATGTCAAAAAGCTCCACTTAGCCACTCCTCAATGTACACATATTTCAAAGCAATGTATTATTTAAGAGTAAATATAATCTTTGACAATCTTAAAAGTAAAAGTTTTAGAACCTTCTACCAACCAGATCTTTCACATCCTTCCTGATCTAGCAAAACAAGTGTAGTCCTCACCCTTCATCAAAAAAAACTTCTCTTTGCAACAGATAGAGACCAATATAGTAAACAACTGATCAAAACCCAGAGCTGTAGACTTCAGTCCCAACAGATACATTTACAACACAATGCCCACACCTAAGACTTGAAGATCATTGTGGAATACAGAAAGAAATAATGTAGGAGTCAGAAGAAAGGAGAGTTTCCTGTAATATTTTCTCCTACTAATGTCAGAAGCTATATTTCTAAAATCTCACCAATATGACCACAGACGTGAGCTAAAAAGGACAACACCAATAGGCATGTCAAGCCAATGGGGAAAAGACCATGAGACCTCAACCCTAAAGAAAGAACTATAGGAAACTAAGGAATGCTGAGAGCAGGAGAAATAGCCCCTAGAAAAATCACACCAGTTTGTTATCCCATACCGAATGTTCAGCCCAGAAAACATACATAGAAATAACATTATACAGACTGAACTGGGATGCGTTTGTGTATTCCTAAATACACAAACACATCCAAATACAAGAACAACCGTTAAGGCAAAAGGGGCTGTGAATTTTAACATGAGCAAGGAGGAGGACATGGGAGGGTTTAGACGGAGAAAAGGGAAGGAAGAAATAATGTAATTACATTATAATCTTAAAATGTTTAAATTAAAATTCTAAAAGTTGGAATTTGTTCCTTTCACATGTTTAAAGTCCTCTTGCGAAACTTTGCACAGTCCCATGATGCGCAGCTTACCACACTGCCACCATTTCCCAACAATAAGAAATTTAGAAAAGTACTTGTCTAACCACTGGAGATTTGAGATGCATGTAGTCTCCAAATAGCATGGAGTGAAACAAAGTGCTGACTGCAATTCAAGTTCTTCCTCCAACCCCACCCAGTCAAAATTAACTTCCTCTGTGTTTGCTGAGAAGCCCAGAGAACAGAATGCTATGATTTTCACATTATTGTTTATTCTGTTGCCTCAGGACAAGTACACGTCTGGTACCGAGAGCTGTTTGAAGTAGCAGTGAAGATAAAAGCATAAGAGCAAAAGGAAGAAGACACTGAACTAGTTTGAAAAATAAGCATTAGTTGTATAGACAGAAAACAGAAGTAAGGTCGATTCACACAGAAGCCAGCAGAGAATCTATGCCAACCAAAATGCTTTGAACTGGAGTCTAAACAAAAGTAGTCGATAAATGCAACTACAAAACTGATAATGATAGAACAATACCTAGAGAATATTTAATGAAATCAAGCCAATCGGAGACATAAGGAACACAAGAAAAACTCCGGAATTCAAGAGTAGAAATAAAAACTATACAAAATTTGAAGAAGTGGATAGGAAATCCACTCAAAAGTAGAAAGGAACAAAATGTTTTTCTAACAAAAATGAGAAAATTACATAGCAATTTCACTTTTTTAAAGATTCATTTGTTTACTTGTTATATATGCAGTGCTCTGCCTGCAGACCAAAAGAGGGCACCAGATCTCATTACAGATGGTTGTGAGCCACCATGTGGTTGCTGAGAACTTGAGACCTATGCTCTTAACTACTGAGCTATCTTTCCAGTCCCTATATATAACAGCTTTAAAAACCTGGAAATATTTACAATGATAAAAGCACAAGCAGTCTAACATGAAAAAAGAATGACTAGTGTTGGGCCCTAGTGTCCAGTCACTGAGGAGGAGTCGTCCCAAGAGACCATCTCTCATCACAACTGATGTAAAAGCATGAGGATTGCATTAATTCTGTCATGACAGGGTCTTCCAGCAGTTGGGAGGCTAGAAGACCCTGAATGTCTGGTACAGGCTATTTTTAAAGGGAAAAACCACAGAAAGAAGGGGTGTCTGAGGGATGTTCTTTAAATATCATGATTGGCTTATTCAAAAAGGCCATTTCCAATAATTGTCTGGAGAGTGGTTGCCAGATCAGATAAGGTAAAGGGACTCTTCTGAGGGTCACTTTGCCCCTTCCCAGGGACTAAGTCAAAACATCAGTAACTGAGTCAACACCTGAGGGTTATCATGCCTCTATTCAGGGAGATGGAAAGTTCCCAACATCTCAGTCCGTGCATGAAGCTGTTGTGTTCTTGGTTCCCAGGGGAGGAGGGGCAGTACTGAGAGTTGTCAGAAATGGCTTCAGAACTGCCTTAAAGTTCTGCACTAGAAAATAAGCAAATTTCCAATTATCTGTACACTCAAGAGTGATGTCTGTGCCTCTAAACTGAATTGATATCTAGATTTTTAAAAGAAAATTTATTTTCCTGGTATACTCAATTCTCTTGGGCTCTTAACAATCTTTCTGCCTCCTCTTCCAAGGTGTTCCCTGAGCTCTGATGGGAACATCACATTTAGAGCTCCATGTTCCCATTAAGTGGTGTCCTATGACTTTAAGCCCAGTACTTGAGAGACAGAGGCAGGCAGATCTCTGTGAGTTTGAGGTGAGCCTGGTTTACAGAGTGAGTTCCAGGAGAAGTTCTAAAGGTACACAAAGAAATGCTTTCTTGAAAAACAAAACAAAAAAGAATAGAGCTGAGTGTTCTCTCTCTCTCTTCCCTCTCTGTTTTGTGTGTGTGTGTGTGTGTGTGTGTGTGTGTGTGTGTGTGTGTGTGTGCGCGCGCGTGAAAGAATGCATTTGTGTAATGCCTAGCTGTGAGTCTCTGTATTTGTTTTCATCTGCTGAAGGGGAAGCCTCTCTGTGATAGTTGGATATGAAACAGATCAATGAGTGTAGCAAAAATATTAGGAGTCATTTAATTACTACTTTATCACCTCTTTTTTTTTAAGAACACCCTTTGGGTCCTCTAAATCAAGTGGACAAAGTTCATTAGCACAGAGACCGAAGTAGCAGGTAGAGGACTGAAAAGGTATGCACAGCTCCTCTGCACACATATTAGGGCTTCCAGTTTAGCGTTTTTATGGGATTCCTGACTGTAAGAATGAGTTGGTCTCTGACTCTTGTGCCTTCCCTTGGCTCTGTTTCTTCTATTGGTTTACTTTGTCCAAATTCAATGTGTTGGATTTTGTTTTATGTTATTAGATTTTATGTTGTTTTGTTTTGTTGTTATCTCTTAGAAGCCTAGTCTTTTCCAAGAGATAGGAAGACAATGGATCCTGATGGGGGGAGGGAAGGAGGACCTGGGAGGAGTAGAGGGAGGAGAAACTGCGAGCAGGATATATTGTAGGAGAAAAGAATTGATCTTAAATAGAAAGGGGAAAAGATTCATTTTTGTTTCATGTGTATGGGTTTACTGTCTGTGTACACCTGTGCACAGTATTTGTGCAGTGCTCACAGATGCCAGAGGGTATCAGAGTCCACAGAACCAGAGCATGTAGGCACAGGAATTCACACCCAGGTCCACTCAGAGAGATTCAGTGTTCCCAACTGCTGAGCCATCTCTCTAGTCCCCGATTTTCACATTTGAAACAAGGGCCAAAATTCACTGGGTTACCTCACTCAGGATAGTGTTTTCTATTTCCATCCATTTGCATGCAAAATTCGAGAAGTCATTG
>NC_022030.1:42871757-42874286 GCF_000317375.1 Microtus ochrogaster
GGCCCTCTGTTTGTGTTTTCTTCTTTGCCTCCATTTCAGTTTTCAAGTCTTGAACTGTTTCCATTATCTGCTTGATTGTTTTTCTTTGGTTTCCTAGGGTATCATTCACTGATTTATTCAAATCTTCAAACTTTCTGTTATACTTCTCATCCATTTCTCAGGGTGTTTTTTACATGCTGTTTAAGGGCCTCTATCACTTTCATAAAGTCAATTTTTTCTACTTCTTCTTGATTAAGGTGTTCATGTCCTCCCGTTGTGAGGTTGCTGGGTTCTTGTGGTTTCATGTTGTGTTTCATGTTGGGTGAATTCTTGCATTGGCGCCTGCCCATCTCTTCCTCCGTATGCTCCCCTGTGGATCTTCTTTTACAGGATCAGGTCTCCTTGCCCACTGACGTACCTTCCCCGTGATGTTACTCCCCAGTGATGGCTCTCCTAGTGCCCAGATTGGATCTCCGTGCTGCTTGGGTAGCTTGTAAACAAAGGGCCTACTTTGCTTGCTGCAGGCAGGCTATTGAGACAAAGGACCTACCGCCCTCCTGTCCCAGCACCCGAACAGGCTCAGCTGGGAGATGTTATGTGGCCAAAGAGGTGAGGGAGGCAGACTGGGAGGGGGGAAAGTCTGGATGCAAGCTGGGTGGTATAGGAAGAGAGAGGAGGTATCCCACAGTATAGCCCCAGCTAAATGACCAGGAAGTGTAGGAGGGATGAGGAACGTCTGAGTTCTCTGCTCCAGGCTGCTGCCGCACTCACTCACCCCAAAGATGTCTCTCCTGGTGCCCAGATTGGATCTCTGTGCTGCTTGGGTAGCTCGTAAACAAAGGGCCTACCTTGCTAACTGCAGGGAGGCTATGGGGACAAAGGAACTACCGCCCTCCCAGTTGGATTCGGATCTTAAGTCAATTTTTGTTGTTTGTATGTATATGGTTTCATGACTGATCACCTGTCACTGGGGGTGACCCAACAGGGGGCTCATTCCTGAAAGGGACAAATTTTCCTTCTTCAAGCATCTATTGCTTTCCTATAGTTTTTGTGCATGGATGAGACCCCACAGACATTACCTCTTCCCCTTCCTTTCCTGTGTCCAAATCCTCCCATGCCCCCCTCTTTCTCTCAAATTACTGTCCTTTATATGATTATTATTGTCCCATATTTATGCATAAACATACAAAAACAACCTGCTAGATCAATTTAGTGTGGTTTTGTGTGTATATGATTTTAGGCCTGACCACTTTGTGTTGGATAGTTTCATCCCTGGAAGACACTCATTTTCTCTCTATTGGTAGTCATTAGTTGCCTAGGTGTTTGGACCCTGTGAGAATACTGCTTCTGAACTTGCATGTCTATTCACATTATCAATGTTCAGGTCTTACTTAGGCACCATGTTGTTGAAATATCATGGGTGTAGCATCCCTGACATTTCAAGGAGACAATATCTCACAGCAGACTACCTGATCCTCTGGCTCTTACAATCTATCTACCTTTTCTTCCGAAGTGTTTCCTGAGCCTTATGTACAGGAATTGTACTGTAGGTGTATTCTTGGGACTGGACTCCACAGGATCCATTGATCTCTGCATCATGACCTGCTGGTTTTCTGTAACGATGAAAAGAAGCTTCTTTAATAAGAGCTATGATAAGAACTATACTTATCTGTGAGAATAAGGATAAGTTTTATTTATTTATTTTTTTTAATTTTTTTTTATTTTTTGGTTTTTCGAGACAGGGTTTCTCTGTGGCTTTGGAGCCTGTCCTGGAACTAGCTATGTAGACCAGGCTGGTCTCGAACTCACAGAGATCCGCCTGCCTTTGCCTCCCGAGTGCTGGGATTAAAGGCGTGTGCCACCACTGCCCGGCAAGGATAAGTTTTAGAATGTAGTTCAGGATTGTGCTAGTTTAGTAAAGTGATGATAATAAATTCTCTTCAAAGAGCCATGACCAAACTAGCCCCAGGTAGTTGGCTATGATCCTAGTCAAGGCATCATTTCTCTCCTGTGGAGTGGATATTAAGTCAAATTGGACAGATGTTCATTACCACAAAGATATAAGTGTTACTATTGCACCTGTAGAGATGTTTTGTCATGCTGCTAATTATTATAGTTCATTGGTGTAACTGTTTGGTAGGACCACTGATTGCCTCCCTCCCTTGGCAGCATAGTACTTGACATAGTACTTTCTGGGATTATAAAGACTAGACTGTGGCAAAGAGACTTTCAGGTTAGTTCCAGGTCAAATCATATAAATTCTGGGTCCAGTATGTATGATATCTTCATATAAGGACTTACCCTCAACCTCTGAGAGGCAACCAAAAACATCAGACTTCATTGTTTTGGGAGCTAGTTGGACTACTCTGATCAAGAAATTCAAATGGATGCCTCTCATGCCTGGTACTGGTCCTAATATATTGGTCTTGTGAGAAGCATTGTCAGCCCAAGTGTCACAACTTCATGCAATATTTAATACATATATGTTTAGTTTTTGCAATGTTAGGTAAATATGAAATGAACTGATTCTTTTTTTTATAATTATTTTAT
>NC_022030.1:42880886-42886919 GCF_000317375.1 Microtus ochrogaster
GGTAGGCAGGCACTCACTGCTCTGGGTGGGTAGCCTTAGAGAAGGAGCTTAAAACTGTTCTTGAGCACTGGTCCTAGCATAGAGCAGGTCTGGGTTGGGAGGGGTGCTGGGGGGCCTGGGTCGTGCAAAAGAAAGACAGCCCTGCAGAAAGAGCTGGGGGAGGAGGGTTTGTGCTCTCTTCCGGGACACTCTACTCCTGGATAGCACAGACTCACCCGTCCAGATGGGATTCCTCAGCAACTAAAAAAGGAACTGATTCTTTAAGACACTATCAAACATCCTCAGTGCTATGTGTCCCCTCCTCCCTTCCTCTCCTTCGTTATTAGACTCCCTCCTCCTCACAACTTTTTTTCAAGTTCAACTGAAAAAGTTCATAACGACTTCCAGTATAAGAAAATATTATATCACTCATATTTTTGCTTGAGATGACATTAATTATTTTAAATAAAAGTACTTGTAGACTACCTAAAGATCCAGAGCTCCCTGGCAGCGTGTTTACGCTAACTGTAGACAATGTTCCACAGTATATAGTCTAACAGAACACTGGCTCTGCACAGAAAGATTACTGGTGTTTTACTATTGATCTCTAGTCTCATGCAATAACTGAATTTTCTTTTAGAAGTTCTAATATGCTCTTAATAGATCACACTGGCTACTTTGTGGGCAATCGTAACACCTGCAAACAGCAGGATTTTTTCTGTGCTTTGGAGTTATCACCACTTAATTTTATTTTCTTCCTGGTTACATTGCCTGTAAGTTATTGCCGTCGTACAAATTTGTTTCAGAAACACATTTGCCGTCTGAATTTATATACCCGATTGATTTCACTTCTCAACTCTTGTTCTTGAGAATTTGGTTTCTAAAGATTCGTGTTTTTTTTCATTTAAAAATCAAAGGAGGTAACTATAAGAACATTTTGGTCTATTCATTTACTATTTTATAAAGAAAGGTACATTTTGGAATTTTTTTCCAGTATTGACTTATTTTTATTTGCTCTCACACACTATACTAACTGTGAAATTGTCCTGTGGATAGTTTACATGACCTATATAGTTACCAAATATGAAGTTACAGTGCGAAGAAACATGGCTAGATTTGTCTTGGATGTTTCAGGACACTATGAACACTGGGAAGTTAAAAACAAAACACTCAGGTTGACTTGGAAAGTAGTTTTTAAGTGCTGGAATTAGTTTTGAAAATTATGACTCTAAAAGACTACTATAAGTTTTATGAATATCCTTTACACAATTGAAGGAGAGGGTAAGGAACTATGCCTGTTAAATATAACATTTTAGAAGAATTCTCTTGGTTTTTATATACTTTAACTGCGTCATAAAAGCAATAACTTTTGTTCTGTAGATTTGATATATTTTAGTGTGTGAGGAAGTGGAGGGCATCAGGGGACAACTCGTGAAAGTTGGTTCTCTCCATTCATCGTGTGTATCCTGGGGATCAAACTCGGGTGGTCAAGTTGGCTACAGGAGCCTTTACCTGGTAAGCCAACCCATCAGTCTTATAAGCCATAATTTTAAAGTTTTACTATTTTTAAATCACATATAATAATTGATAAAATTATGGATACAATGCGATGTTTCAATACATGTTATTTATTTGCTTCTTGTTTTTTATTTTTATTTTTTAGGAGACTCTCATTCCTGTCCAGGATAGACAGGAAATCATTGCTCTAGCTATCTAGCTGACTCTAGAGTGCCCCTTGTATGCATCCAGAGGGACAGATTATAGGAGACCACCTCCTCTACCAAGTGGCATATTCTGGAGACCCAAACTCTGATCATCAGGTTTACATAATGAGTGCTTTATCCATTGGGTCACCCTCAGCTCCTAAAAGGCTTTCAAAAGGCTATGTCATCTTAATTATCTAGAAAGATGCTATTATGATAGATTTCCTCTTTCATTGTTGATGTATCCAACTTAAATTCCTTCACATTTAACTACATGGAAACAACAATGTCAGCAATCCATAATTTATATTTGAATTTGATGAAGAACTGTTTCACATTATTCATATTTATTGAATTGCCCAGTGTTCATTTGGTCTGATCTAGAAGACTGTGGTTCTGGTCTTTGCTTGCTTAGAGTTAATTTTCATTTTATTTATTTACTCTATAATAGATTTTCTCATGTTCAACTTAGTTTTCACTTTGGAAATTAATTGGTAGAAAAGAGAAATTTTTTGTCATATCACAGACTCCCTCAATACAAAACAAATTTTAAAAGAAACTCAAGTGGGCCAAAGTGACAGTCAATCATACTGAGTGACTGGGCATGTCTACTTCTTATTGCACTGTCAGTGGAATTTTAAAGAAAATCCATCTTTCACAATCATATGTCAAATCATTTTATTACAGTGCTATTTCATATGTAAACTGTATTGCTATACATAAAATAAAGTGTGGTGTTTAAAATAAACTTAAAAAGAAATGAATCAAACTTGTTTTTTAAATGAATCAGTTTTAATATGTAATTTGAGTTGTTAGTTTTTATTTGAACTTTTAGATTTGTATCTGTAACTAATACTTGATTTTTTTAGGTGATTTTTCTGCCATCTTGAAACAAGTAGGAAGATTTTAGTTTTTCCTCCCTGTTACTGATATCTATCTTCTTTTCCTTCAAAAATACATTTTTCTTTGTGTTTTTGATGGAAATTCTTTGTGAAAAAATATTTCTTTGTTTCCAGATGGAAAAATTGTCATTCTTATGCTTAGACTGTTTTTCATTACCCATAAATTTTCTTATTAAATAAAAGGTTTGTTAAAAAATAAACATATATATGTGTGTGTGTGTGTGTGTGTGCATGTGTGTGCATGTGGCCGTGTGTATGCATGTGTGTATATATATGTACATGTGTCTGAATAGATTTATTGTGTATATGTGTATATAAAATATAGAAATTTAGAAATACCTAGGATGAGGATGAGGTTTCCAAATTCTCTCTCAGTCACTATTTCTTTCCTCCTATCTTTCTCTATTCCCATGTCTCCCCCAAGTTTTATGACTACTGATATTATAGCCTTTCCTTTCAGCTTACCATATATCGATGCTTCTCTCAGTAATACAACATACATTTCTGGTAATAAGAGATAAAGAGAAGAACGTGCAAATTAGATTAGATCTTACAAAGTCAGCACTTTTTGTGAAAATCATGTATATTTTATATGGAGCTCCTTTTCATAGATATTTAAGTTAATTCAAACCTGAGCCACAGTAGTTGAGGGTAAGTTTTAGTTTGGAATGATTACAAGCAATCTATAATATGAAAAAGTCTTATTATGTTTACTTAATTATTACATATATTGAGATATATTATGCCATGGTATATACTCAATGGAAGTCAGATAAAAACTTTCACCATGTGGGACCTGGAGCTTGCTCTCATGTCATTAAGCTTGGTGGCAAGTGTCTCTACTCACTGTGTCATCTCACTGGCCCACAGTAATCTCTGGAATTCTTTTGTATATAGTGACAGTCATACACAAGCATTATTCTAAGTATACACACTCATATGCCCTAACAGTAGAACAGCTAATGTTCTAATGAACTATATAATGTCAAAATGCTTTTCAAACCACTCTATCAACTTACCAACCCATTATCAGATATGAGTTCCTCTTGTCAGTACACTTGCTGAAATATGACTTCTCTCTTCTGGAGTTGCTGCAGTACCTGGTTGAAATATTATTTTTATGGTTATTGCTATGGAACATTTTCTCTATTACAGAGTTCTCACAGGGGCTAAGATTTGCCTTACACTAGTTTCTGACTCTGTAATAAAAGAAAACTGTTGTAAAGCTAGAAAGGTAACAAATTTGGGTTAGAATCTTGGCCTTGATTTTTATAAAATGGAGCCACTTTTATTTCCTATGAGGTTATGAGAATAAGATTATGCTGAATGAAAAAAGAAGACACAAAAGAGCACACTCTATAAAATTCCATTTATAATGTATTTTAGAAGAACTGAATTTATTAGATATATGACCTTAGAATAATCACACTAATTTTCTGAACCTAATTAAATGAAATTAATACCCACTTCAGTGGTTATTTTAGAATTAACATATGTATGGGGCTGGAGAGATGGCTCAGTGGTTAAGAGCATTGCCTGCTCTTCCAAAGGTTCTGAGTTCAATTCCCAGCAACCACATGGTGGCTCACAACCATCTGTAGTGAGGTCTGGTGCCCTCTTCTGGCCTATCTATACATACAGATAGACTATTGTATACATAAAAAATAAATTAAAAAAAGAATTAACGTATGTAGTAGAAATTATAGCCTCCAACACAAAACCTCACCCATATTGGAAGCTGAGTGCCCCTCTGTCTTTTGTTCTCTTTCACTTTTTGTCACTTTACATGACAATTACCAGGCATCTGTGTGCTGAGGCCCTGGCATCACTGTAGCTGATGCTTTCACTGTGTTTCCTGTTATTTTTACAGATCTTAAAAACCACAGGCTGAATTTTGCAAGAAACCTTTGTGAAAACAACACATCTCTTATAACTATTGGTGTATTTTACATATTGGTGATATAGATTCCTGAGTTCTGGATAAATTGTTTGCATTGTGTTTCCTTGCAATTTCATCAAACTGGACTAAAGCAATGGTTCGACTATCCTCTGCCACAATGTTATAAAATTCTTTTCTTTTTTTTTTTTTTTTGAATTTTTTTGAGACAGGTTTCACTGTAGCTTTGGAGTCTGTCCTGGAACTAGCTCTTGTAGACCAGGCTGGTCTTGAACTCACAGAGATCCGCCTGCCTCTGCCTCCTGAGTGCTGGGATTAAAGGCATGCACCACCACCGCGTAATGTCCTCTGCCATAATGTTATAAAATTCTTATCAACTTGCCATTTGTGCTAAAGTTTTAGAAAACAAGCTATCCTTTAAGAGTTTCCAAACAGCCACACCTACATCAACTGATCACACATGTACCCATATAATCAAGAGTGTTCCGTTAGAGATAAAGAACAAAGTCAATAAGACCCAATGTTGCCAGTATCCTATTTCTTCTGTTTCTATTTCCAACACATGAGTCACAAGGGAAAACTGACTAACTGGTTTGGAACTTTATACCATTTATGCTAGAAATATTTTTGTAGGAGAAATGCATCAGTTTAGATTAAAGTTGTTGTGAAAATCCTACGCTCATTTTGAGATTTAGGGAGCATTGATAAAGAATACACAATTAGCGACCTTTGATTTTTAGGTCACATACACACATCAGACCTCTTTTTAAGCTGAAGATACATACAATTTGTTTTTAAATTTCTAGTTTTAGGAGGATCATTTTCACCATACTGTAAGTAAAACTCAGAAATTTGGCATGCCCATTTAACTCTGTCTTTAAAAATGGAAAACTGATGGTGTGTTTTCCATCAGTAAAGAAAGAAATGTTACTCTAATGAATGAAAATGATCAGCCATTCTAAAGAATGAAAATAATATTATAACCAATTCCCATACAGCTCAAGTTCCTTCCTGTTATTTCTGGAGGGAGGAGCCACAGCCCAAACAATACAAACTCAAGTGTCCAGTGTTCTACTCCTGCTTGCTACTCTAATCTCACCAACTCCAGAGACTTTCCCATTGTCATACTGTCACTGTTTGTGCTTCTTGCACTTCTGTTCACACTCCTGCATGATTGCACACACACACACACACACATGCATACAAACAACAGACATTTATACACACATGCATGCATGCAAAAACAATAGGGAGATAGAGAGAGCCTGGCAAAGCTAGACTTTTCTTTAAAGTTTGAAAAGTTAAGATCAAAGTCTCATGTGGTGGCACGTGTCTTTAATCACAGCACTCAGGGGGCAGAGGTGAAAGGATCTCTGTGAATTTGAGGCCAGCCTGGTCTTCAAAGTGAGTCCCAGGGAAATTAGAGAACCATGTCTTAGGAAACAAAAGAGAGAAAGCAAAAGAATTGAGACATTAAAAACAAAGAAAAAATACACGACCATTTTATGATTTTGTTGTTTTGCTAACATGGAGAGATGTATAAAGTATCTGC
>NC_022030.1:42887059-42917499 GCF_000317375.1 Microtus ochrogaster
TGTCTCTCAAACCATACTATGAGTGACTTAAATCTTTTTATTTCTTAATGAAATATGAATCCTACATATTTTCTATGTGAATATGAATCCTTCCATTTCCTTCACCTTAGTATAAATAGTTACATTAGAGACAGGTTAATCTATTACATAACAGAGGCAGAGTTTGACGATTAGCTGTTGACCTGATCCTTAAAAACAATCTAGCTTATCTGACTCATGATTATGGAACTGGGGAAGTCATCATATTGGCTATGGGCTTAGCTATGATAGAAGAAAAAATTTCTTTGTAATTCCTGAACGTATTCTTGTGATATCCCCAGAAGTTAGTGAGTTCTCTAAGTTTTAATGTCTGGGCACTTATTCCTAGAGAGCCTAGCTCAAATTCAGGCTTGACACTGAAGAGCATATACACTTGTCTTTTTTTAGTTTTTTATTGCTTTATAAATAATACTGTTAAAAATTTCCACTTCCTTCCCTCCTCCCACTTCCCGTCTGCTCCCTCACTTACCCTCCAGCTCCCCCTCCAGGCCAAAGAGACAGCAGGGTACCCTACCCTTGGGAAGTCCAAGGCCCTCCCACCTCCATCCAGGCTTAGGAAGGTATGCATTCAAATAGACTAGGATACATGCAGTTGAGACAAATCCCAGTGCCATTATCTTTGGCTTCTCAGTCTGCCTCAGTTGTTAGCCACATTCAGAGGGTCCAGTTTGATCCCATGATAGTTCAGTCCCAGTCCAGCTGGCTTTGGTGAGCTCCCATTAGATCAGGCAACTGTCTCAGTGTGGACACTGAGGTGGATCAACCCCTCGCGGTCCTGACTTCCTTGCTCATATTCTCCCTCCTTCTGCTCTTCAACTGGACCTTGGGAGCTCAGTTCAGTGCTCTGATGTGGGTTTCTGTCTCTATCTCCATCTGTCACCAGACAAAGGTTCTGGTGATCTTGTCTGCTCTAATTTCCAGGAGGATCTATATATGTTTTCTTTGGGTTCACCTTATTACTTAGCTTTTTTTGGATCGCGAACTATAGGCTCAATGTCTGTTTATGGCTAGAATGCCACTAATGAGTGAGTACATACCATATTCATAATTTGGGGTCTAGATTATCTCAGGATAGTGTTTTCTATTTCCATCCATTTGCATGAAAAATTCAAGATGTCATTGAAGATAAAATTATACAATGGAAGAAAGAAAACATCTTCACACAAATGGTGCTGGCATAACTAGATGTCAACCTGTAGAAGAATGAAAATAGATTCATATCTATCACCATGCACAAAACTCAAGTCCAAGTGGATTAAAGACCTCAGTATAAATCCAACCATACTGAACCAAGAGAAAATGGGAAGTAGACTGCAATATATGAACACAGGGAACTACTTCCTACGTATAACCCCAGTAGCACAGACAATCAGAACAACAATGAATAAATGGGACCTCCTGAAACTGGGAAGCTTCTGTAAAGCAAAGGACACAGTCATTAAGACAAAAAGGCAACCTAGTGAATGAGAGAAGATCTTTACCAACCCCACACCAGACAAAAGTCTGATCTCCAAAATATATAAAGAACTCAAGAAACTAGACATCAAAATTCTAAATAACCCAATTTAAAAATTGGGTACTGAACTAAACAGAGAATTCTCAACAGAAACATTTCAAATGGCCCAAAGACACTTAAGGACATGTTCAATTTCCGCTATCAGGGAAATGCAAATCAAAACAACTTTGAGATACACCTGTCAGAATGGCTAAAATAAAAAACACTAATGATAGCTTATGCTGGAGAGGATGTGGAGTAAAGGGAATACCCATCCATTGCTGGTAGCAATGCAAACTTGAGCAACCACTTTGGAAATCAGTGTGGCAGTTTCTCAGAAATTGGGAGTCAACCTACCTCAGGATCCAGCAATACCACCCTTAGGAATCTACCAAAGAGATGCTCAATCATACTATAAAAGCATTTGTTCAACTATGTTCATAGCAGCATTATTTGTAATAGCCAGAACCTGGAAACAATGTAGATGTCCTTCAGTGGAAGAATGGATAAAGAAAGTGTGGCACATTTACACATTAGAGTATACTCAGCAGTAAAAAATATACTTGTCTTTTATAAGTAATAAAACTACAACTGTACAGTGTGTTTAGAACATTAAAATACTAGAAATGAGAGAAACACATTACATGCAAGAGCCATTGACTATTATGCTAATTATAATAAATTAATTTACAGCCCTCAATTTATGTGTGCTATATTTGCAACTGAAGAATAATTTGGGAAGTAAAATTGACTAATTTTTTTTCAATGTTCAGTTTCCTTTAATGACCCCCATCTCCCCTGAAGGGTAGGTGCAGGTAGCTAGGTGACGGCAAGACATGTTCACTTGAAGATCTTGCCTTGATTGACGGCTTTGCGCACATGCTGGAAGGCCCCCTCCCAGGAAAAGTACTCTCGAACCAGGGTCTGGGTCTCCTCGCTACCAGGATCCAGCTTCCGCCATGTATTTGACTCGTAGTCCACCTGCCAATCTGGAAGTAGTGGAAAGGCAAGCTCTTGGCCTCGGAAGACCCAAACGCCGGAAATGGAGCTGCTGTTGTTGGTTCCAAAGAGGATGACACTAGGAAAGGCATTCTTCCTCAGTTTGTCCAATCGCTGGAACATGCCAGTGATGAGGTTGCAACTCATAAAGGTCTGGGTGAGCTCCTCAGGGAAGCGATATTCAGCATACCACAGGGACCAGCCATCCTTATCAAAGTGCTCCCAAAAATATGGCAGCGCCACGGAGAGGGTGTCCTCTTTGGAGTACTTACGCTTAAACTCATCCAACACAAAGGTACTCTTGGGCAAGTGAGCAAAGGGGTCCTTGGCCTTAGGCTCAGCAGCCAGTGCCTGCTCACACTCATCCATCTCCTCCTCAGGAGCTGGGGCAGCTGCTAATTTTAATAGGAAAAATTAAAAGGAATTAATATATGTAGAAAAGCAAATGATCATAATAAGTCAGAAATGAAAAAGCAAGTGAACTTGAGAGAGCATTACTGCAAGTGAAGACAGCAGCACAATGGCTAAAAATATCATTTTCACTTGCTCTGAAATCTACCCGTAGACCTAGAGAAATTTCTTGCATCTAAACTCAGGAAGAGATTTCTCTTTAATTTGGCAACTGGGCATCATTGGTTAAACCAAAAGAAGCAAGCAAACAACAGCAAAATCCTTCCTCCATAAATCAGAAGAGATGGAAGAATTAACACATGTTAGAACGACAGGAAAATAAATGCACTCATTAGCATTGGACAGTTTGGCTATGGATGGGAAAACAAGGTCTTAATAGCCCAATATGTCATAAATTTCCTGCTAGTTGTGAAATTAATGAAGTTGACCTAGTAAAATGGAAAAACTTAGATACAATCTTTCAATATTGCTTCTAAAATGCTAATAAAGAGAAAGAGAGGATTTCTGAAATGCACAAAAAAAGCTATTTGTCTCTGTAGGGGCAATCTAGGTGTTCACTTCTTTTTAAAAACATTATTTTTATTTATTTTATGTGAATATGTGAAATGCCCACAGAGTCTAGAAGAGAACATTCTGGAAATAAGTTGCAAATGGCTGTAAGTTGTCCATTGGGGGTCCTGGGAACTGAACCCAGTATGATGTGGATTTCTCTCGGCATGCTATGAAAATGTTTTATTACCATCGGTTAATAAAGAAGCTCCTTAGACCTATGGCAGGAGGAGATAGAGAGAGATAGTAGGCAGAGTCAAGGCTTAGGGAACCATGTAGCTCCCTAAGGAGAAAGATGGCAAGCTAGAAACTTAGGGGTAAGCCAAAATCTCGTGGCAATACATAGATTAAAAGAAATGATTTAAGATATAAAGGCTAGCTAGAAAGACACCTAAGTTATTGGCCAAGCAGTGTTCTAATTAATATAGTTTCCGTGTGATTATTTTGATCTGGGCATCTGGGAAACAAATGAGCAGTCTCCTGTTACAAAATGGCATGCCAACGTGGGGCAACTACATCCATATAGAACCTGAGAGAGCTTGGGAAGGAATTCTAGACACAAAAGAACAGTTAAGCACAGCTTCTTGGTAGCAGCATTTTCTTAGGTGGCTTCTGTTTGCTAGAAGCAAAAAGCATGTTTTTTTTTTTTTTTAGTGAGAAGGCTTCTTGACTCAACATTAGCAGTAAAAACTGCATGGCTTCTTTAAAAGATTAGAGGTTTGGCTCTTTCTGGGGGTCCTACATTTAAATGTTTTTTGTTGTTGTTGTTTTGTTTTTGGGGGGTTTGTTTGTTTGTTTTAGCACAGTGTTACAGATTGGTTAATGGCAACTTAGACCCGACCACTGCTTACCTGGAGCTGGAGCTGGAGCTGGAATGGTGAGCATGGCTCGCAGAGGAGGTGAGCATACCTCCACCATGTGTGAAGGGGTGGAGCCAACAACAGGGCCATAGGGTTGGTTTTAGCCATACCTGCTTAACATTTAATAAAAAGGTGCTCTTGGTCAGAAAATGATTGTACATATATAATTAAGACAGGGTCTGACAAAAATAAACCTCTGAATGGGCCACAGTGTGTTTAAAAAAATATATGTAGGCTTGGGATAGAGACAGTTATAAAAAGAAATAGTTTTAAAAAATAAAACAAAGTCTTTAAAGAGTTCTTTATATATTATGGAGATCACTCAAGAAACTAGGCTTTAAAATGCTAATTAACTCAATTAAAAATGGGGCACTGAACTGAACAGAGAATTCTCAAAAGAAGAAGTTCAAATGGCCAAAAGATACTTAAGGTCATGCTCAACCTCCTTAGCAATCAGGGAAATGCAAATTAAAACAACTTTGAGATACCATCTTACACCTGTCAGAATGGCTAAAATCAAAAACACCAATGATAGCCTTTGCTGGAGAGGTTGTGGTGGGAATGCAAACTTGTGCAACCACTTTGGAAATCAGTGTGGCTATTTCTCAGGAAATTCGGGATCAACCTACGCCAAGATCCAGTAATACCACTCTTGGGAATATACCCAAGAGATGCCCTACCATATGACAAAAGCATTTGTTCAACTATGTTCATAGCAGTATTATTTGTAATAGCCAGAACCTGGAAACAACCTAGATACCCTTCAATGGAAGAATGGATGAAGAAAGTGTGGAATATATACATATTAGAGTACTACTCAGCGGTAAAAAACAATGACTTCTCGAATTTTGCATGCCAATGGATGGAAATAGAAAACACTATACTGAGTGAGGTATCCCAGACCCAAAAAGATGAACATGGGATGTACTCACTCATAATTGGTTTCTAGCCATAAATAAAGGACATTGAGCATATAATTTGTGATCCTAGAGAAGCTAAATAAGAAGGTGAACCCAAAGAAAAACATATAGTCATCCACCTGGATATGGGAAGTAGACAAGATTGCCGGGCAAAAACTGGGAACTTGGGGGTGAGGTGGCATGGGGCTAAGGGGAAATGGGGTGAGGAACGTGAGAAGGGGAGAATGGGGGGAGATTGGAGGAATGGGAAGGAAGGGTGGATATGGGAGCAGAGAAATATATATCCTAATTAAGGGAGCCATGTTAGGGTTGGCAAGAGACTTGACTCTAGAGGGGCTCGCAGGTGTCAAGGGAGATGTCCCCAGCTAGTACCTTGAGCAACTGAGGAGAGGGAACCTGAAATGACCCTATCCTATAGCCATACTGTTGAATATCTTGCATATCACCTTAGAACTTTCATCTGGCAATGCATCGAGATAGAGACAGAGATCCAAATTGGAGCACCGGACTGAGCTCTTAAGTTCCAAATGAGAAGCAGAAGGAAGGAGAACATGAGCAAGGAAGTCAGGACCACGAGGGGCGCACCCACCCACTGTGACAGTGGGGCTGATCTATTGGGAGCTCACCAAGGCCAGCAGGACTGGGACTGAATAAGCATGGGATGAAACTGGACTTTCTGAACGTGGCAGACAATGAAGGCTGATGAGAAGCCAAGGACAATGGCACTAGGTTTCGATCCTAATACATGAACTGGCTTTATGGAAGCCTAGCCTGTTTGGATGCTCACCTTCCTGGTCCTGGATAGAAGTGGGAGGACCTTGGACTTCCCGCAGAGCAGGGAATCTGGACTGCTCTTCATTCTCGAGAGGGAGGGGGAATGGAGTGGGGGGAGGGGAAGAGGAGTAGAAGAGTGGGGGGAGGGGGCGATGTGTGCGAGGAGGTTGAGGGAAATGGGAAACGGGGAGGCAGCAGTAATTTTTTTTCAAGAACTAAAAAAATAAACAAACAAAAAAAGATGGAAAAAAACTCCTTAAAGAGACAGTAAAAGTAAAATAAAAGAGTACAGACAGACATAGATTAAAAGAGTAAAGATAATGAATATTAAAAAGCAATAGAGTAAAAAATGCCACATGAAGTTGGAAAATACAGAGAGCCTGGATTATGCATATTATTGTGTTCTCTTTGAATTATATTGACTGTGAGTGAGAAAAGTACAAAGAGGCATTTTATTGTCCAGCTGCTAAGCTAAACCAATACATATATTTTAAGGTATCTTCACCTCAAAATTTGAATCTAAGGATATGTTACTTTGGAAAGAAATTCTGCTTTTGTTTCCTCAGAAGATGAGAAACTTATGGATTCCTTCCAGGCTAGTGTGATTTGATGCAACAAAGCCCCACAAAAGGTCTACATGAACCCTAAAAGTACTTCATCCAACAAATAGTCGGAAGCAGTTTGGAGAAAACAATGCCCAAATTCCCAAAATGATTACTCATTTAAAAGGGAATTGGATATAGAGATGAATACTTTGCATTGATATGGATCTTGGTCTATTGATACGAATATAAGGTCTATTTTGTTTCACTGTGTAATGTATTTCTGTTCTTGTTTAAGGTATTGTGTTTGTGCAGCTCATTTAAAAATGTAATGTATAATTTAGAAATATAGATTAATAGTCATTTTTAATAGTTAAACTTGTAGTCATGTTAGTTATGATTTCTAGATATGCAGAAAGACGTTAGGTAGATAATCTTCAACACTTCAAAATCTATGGAATATGGCATTTAAAAGGTTTTAAGAACTCAAACTTTTCTTGACAGTGAGATATGTCTGCTTCTTGCAGCATTAATTAATTCAGAGAGGTTGATGGGAACTGAAGAAACTCGTTAAGGAAGTTGCCTTCAATATGACAAGGCTAGCCATTCAGGCAAGAGACAACTCTTGCCTAGACTGCTTGATGGTATGGTATATGAACTGGACATGCAGGACCCACAGAAAAACAACTGCTGAACTTGCCAAAAGCTGAGACAGTCCTTCAGAGTTTCTGCTTCATGAAAGAGTCTGTCAGACATTCTGCAGGACGTAGAAGAAGGTGGCTGAAAAACTGCCAATATGGACAAAACAGCCTTTCAAATTTCCTCCTTCCTAGAAAAGTCTACCAGATACTATGGGGCCTGTAGGCTGAATATGGATGTCACCAAATTACAGAACTTTGGGTGACTGTCCAGACAGTGTGATGTCTCTGTCAATTCTACAGTTTTGGAAGTTGCTTACAATGCACTTCATGTTTACTTAGATAAAATTATATCCTTCTGGGTAGTAAAGAATTGAAGACAGATAGCTATAATTATAGTTTTCCATGGTTATGATAAAAGATAAATTAAATATGAAACTTTAGACTCACAAAGAAATACTGTAACTTTAATTTTTACTTGATGCCTGTTTTGTTATATGTAATTTTACTATGTTAAATTTAAAACCTTCCTTTTTATTTAGACAGAAAAATGGAGATGATTTGGGATACTCCTCTGTATGTTGTGAATATGTTTTATTACCATTGGTTAATAAAGAAGCTGCTTTGGCCTATGGCAGGACAGAATATAGCCAGACTGGAAGAGATAGATAGTATGTGGAAAAAAGAAAATGCCATGTACCTACCTAAAAAGAAAGACACCAGGCAGGAAATTTACTGATATGCTGCAGTCTTGTGAAGATACATTGATTAAAAGAAATGGGTTAATCTAA
Source organism: Microtus ochrogaster (assembly GCF_000317375.1). Classification (NCBI taxonomy): domain Eukaryota; kingdom Metazoa; phylum Chordata; class Mammalia; order Rodentia; family Cricetidae; genus Microtus; species Microtus ochrogaster. The sequence continues at coordinate 42,895,078 of NC_022030.1, forward strand.
GATATATGAGCTGGCTAGAAAAATACGTAAGTTATTGGACAAGCAGTGTTGTAATTAATATAGCTTCTGTGTGATTATTTGGGTCTAGGTGGCAGGGAAATGAATGAGCAGTCTCCTTTTCACCAGTACCTTTGCAAGAGAAGCATGTGCTCATAACTTATTTAGCCATTTTTCTAGTCCCAGGTCCTCACTTGCTGCACTTGTTCATCACTGTTTTTCAATCATGTCCAGTGCAGCAACTCTCATACTTCAAAGTATATCAGAATGCCTTCCTTAGTGGCTGGATAAAACATAGATTCCCAGGCCTTATCCCCAGAGTTCCTAATTTGGCCTGGGATGAGGCTTTGGAATCTCCTTTCTACCATCTGCCCAGTGATAGCAGCTTGAACTGAGTTTTGAGACTCTCTGATCTGGAGTCCTGGATGCTTATTATCCAGGAGAACAAAAAGATCATGAACACCAAAAGACAGGTTCAAACTTCATAAAGACCTAATGAACTCAACTCTAGAATAAAAGAAACACCTTCTCAAAGTACATGACTTTCACCTTTCCTTCACTCAAAGCTTTGGTCCTTGTGTGTAAACATATAGATTGTAGCTTAGTGCGCTAGCTTTTTCCAGCTATCTATAATGCATGGTTTGGGGACTCTGGGAGATGTGCATGTACTGTAATGAACCCACTGTGCATAAAGACAAGTGCACTTGAAATAGTATAGGTGTGTGTTGTTCATTTTGTTTCCCAGTCTCAGCGGAGAAAAATGCATTGATATCAGTCAAAACACATCTAACTTATCAAATTGTTTTTCATGAAGTTACATGTCTAAAAAAGACAGAAAAATAATCTTGGGGAAAGAATTTTTCTGTAAATAAACAAATGATTTTTCCCTCTGTAGCTACATTATTTGTATTTTGATTCTCAATGACTCAGAGTCAATGCAATATAAATGCTTCCTTGAGTTACAAAGCTTTCACGATTATTAAAAGAGACTGAAGTTATATTGGAGCAGATTCTGGCTATCTGCTCACGATTCTCTCTTTGTTTCATCCTGTTTCAACTAATTAAGAACACATTAACACCATTTGCTTAAAGGATAGATGAGCAAGCTTTTTGGTGTTCTATAGAAAGAGAAGAGCAGAATCACTTTGCACTCTTTTCAGCCCTTGTCTGTGCTCTTCACTCTTGTCCTTCAGGCTTATCCTCTCCAGGCCCTTAAATTCCTCTTAGAATGCATACATATGAGACCAGAAAAATCATTTATGGCCTAATTTGGGTTGCTATACCACTGCTTGCGAGACACTCACTCAAGGGAACAGACTGGATCTGAAAGAGTCATCTATGAAAAGGAATAGTCATCCCACACCCTTCCCAAACCTTCATTGGTGCATAGCCTTTCTATCAAATCAGTGATCTATATTACAGAAAACTGGTGTCCTTTATCTCTAATCTGGTTGCATACACACATAAAACCTGATTTAGAACAGTAAACCTCATCAGTGTTACACATTATGTGTGGGCTACAGTTTTATTGATTCATTTCATCTTATGAGTCTCACACTAGAGATATAATGGTTCAACCAGCATGTTTGTCTGCTAGTTTTGGAAGTATCCTTACTCATGTTAAAGGACAATGTAATCAACATGTGCCTTGCCACTTCCAACATGTTTGGACCAGGAGAGTACTATGATAAGTAAAATAAGCTCATAAAAGAAGGACAAACTGAATTATTTCTCTGCAAAAAGTATCAAAATCCTCAAACTGATAAAAATCAGAAAAAGGAATGGTGGCTGTGAGGCTCTAATGGAAGAAGAAAAATTGTATTCTTGTGTGCAAAGGTTTGCTAACCATAGTAATAAGCTAAAGACTGCTACAGAGTTGTTGTGCCTGTGGGTAGCAGTATGAAAATCTATGCTCAAATTTTGTAAGAGAAAGGATTTAATGCTAAGTGTTTATTATTTGAGATGGTTTCTGCCAAAACATACACAAAAAGAACACAAGAAAATATATGGAGGGAAGAATAGTAATTACCACATTATGCTGACTGTATCATTGGTGTGCAAATAGGACTGTGTTCATCAAACTACATGCACTGAACATATGAAAACCGGTAATGTAAAAGTTATCACTGTATCACTTGTTATGGCTTTCTGCTTACAATAAAACTTTAAGAAAGAAAATAATGTATTATATCTTAAGCAACTGTGAAAAGTGGACCTTAACATACTCATTTTTTTTTCAGATAAAGAATTTGAAGCTAAGTTAGATAATGTCATAAAAATATTTGTGGGTGTATGTACATAAGCATGTATGCCCACATGTATACAGCCATAAAAATTATAAAAATTTCTAACTTAGAAACTAAAGCATAAAATATTCAACACAAACACACAAAAGCAAGCACACTAGAAAGACATTAATGATCTTCTTTTGACTCATTTTCAAATCCTCTTATTTGGTGTCTCTAAAAAGCACTGGGAATGCATTTTGGGGAGGGGGAATTTAAAATATTCAGAAAACATTTTTTGAAGCACAGTCTTAATCTGAAATGTGGGCCTCTATCTCATGTCAGTCCTTCTGTCTCAGCCTCCTAAGTGATGGCATTGTGAGAAGATATGTATCATGCCTAGAATAATATCCTAAGTAGGGATATGCATTGCCTGTATTTCCCCTCTTGAAAGAGACCTTGTAAGCATTGATATATTTGTGTCTGCTTTAGTTACTGTTCTATTGTTGTGAAGAGACATCATGACCAAGGTAACTCTTATAAAAGAAAACATTTAACTGGAAATTTGCTTACAGTTTCAGAGGGTTTTCATTTTTATCATAGCAGGAGGTAAGCAGGCATGGTTTTGGAGCAGTAGCTAAAGAGTTTTACATCCTGATATACAAGCATTAAGCAGACAGAGAGAGACAGTGGGCCAATTGGAGGCTTTTACACCTCAAAGGCCATACCTCCTCCAACAAGGCCACACTTCCTAATCCTTCCTTTAATAGTTCACCAAGCATTCAACTATGTTAGCCTATGGAGGTCATTTTTCCCTATTCATACCACCACATTGCCCAAAATGACACATTTTAAAATATATTTATTTAATTATAAAACTTGATAAATATATCTGTAATGTATCTCTCACATGCTTGTGGCTAACTTCTTAATGGAAGATAAGCAAGACATTTACTGAGAACTAATAAATAATTGGAATCAAAATCAGTTTTTAATGCATATCAGGTCTTTATCATTCTTCATTTAATGACCAAATTTTTGGAAAACTTGCTGTGGGAAAATAGTCTGTATTTTGTCACTTGTATTTTAAATAAATGCTGATTGGCCAGTAGCCAAGGAGGAAGTATAGACAGGGCAACCAGGCAGGAAGTAGATGCAAGGCAACAAGAATTCTGGGAAGAGGGAAGTTTCAGTCTACAGTTGTCAACTAGACACAGAGGAAGCCAGACACAGAGCAAGCAAGATGTGACTGCCTTGCTGAAAAAGGTACCAAGCCACATGGCTAACATAGTCAAAAATTATGGGCTAGTATAAGTTATAAGAGTTAATAAGAATCCTGAGCTAATAGGCCAAACAGTTTATAATTAATGTATTTCTTTGGAACTGAACAGCTGTAGGACCGGGTGGGACAGAAACCTTGATCAACAAATGATGCCCAACATGTGGACAACTGCATCCACAGAAAGTCTGAGAGAGCTTGAGAAATAATTCTAGACAGAAAAGAATAGAGTTAAGCATGGCTTATTGATAGTAGCATTTTCTCTGGTGGGCTCTGTTTGCTAGAGACAAATGTGTCTCATTTAAGATGGGCTTTCTGACTTAGCTTTAGCTGTAAAAACTTTGCAGCCTTTTTAAAAGGCTCTGTCACAAAACACTAAAATGATGTTTAAAATAGCCAACAGCATGCTTCTTGGTGATGGCATGGATCTTGAAATACCATAGAGTTGTGGCAATAAACATGGCTCCAGACAGTACCTCTGCCATGAGGCTAGACTCCCAGAAAAAAGCTAAGGCATGGGCTGGATCTAGCCATCAAAGCCACAGCGTTAATCCTAACCGTATCACTTAGCAAATTAAAGACTCATGTTTTTAGAAAAAGAGAGATATACAGTAAAAGATAGATTCAAAGACAGAAAACCTCTAAACGGTTTACTGTGTATTTAAAAATATATGTAGGCTTGGGGGAAAAGGGGGTAAAGTCCTTAAAAGAAAAAAGAAAAAAAAGAAAAAAAGTAGAGTAGTAGGGTGTGGTGGCACATATCTTTAATCCCAACACTTGGAAGGCAGAGGCAGGCAGATCTCTGTGAGTTCAAGTGCAACTTGGTCTACAGAGTGAATTCTAGGACAGCCAAAAATACACAGAAAAAAAAACTGTCTCAAAAGACCAAAAGTATAAATAAAATAAAAGAAATAGAGCTTAAAATAAAGCCATGTAAAGATGAAAAATACAAAGAGAGTCTGGATACAGTATGTTATTGTGTTGTCTTTAAATTGTTTTATGACTGAGGAAGGAACAAAAGCTGCTAAAAGACATTTGATTATAAATGCTGCTGTATTAAATATAAAATATATTATATATATATACATATATATATGTATATATATATATATATATATATGCTTTGCCTTTAAAACTTAAGTCAAAAATATGTTACTTTAGAGAAGAGGTTTTGGTTTTGTTTACACAGGAAATGAGAGACTGTGGATTCATTCTGCATTAAGAAAAATCATGCTTGACTAAGGAAGTCTCACTGAGAAATCTCCAATAGGAGGAATGGCCCAGATGTTTGAGTTTTACATTCAGAACACAGGATACTCCAGTTAGGACTTGATTATAATTCTAAATTTTTTCTTTAGGTCCCCATAAGATTATCAGTGCCACAATCATCAGGAAGGGGCCTGTAAAACTATGTCTACATCCCCCCCCCCAATAATGGATTATGGATGTTTGCCTTTGTTTAGAGTGTTGGTTACAACTTGTTATGGATAATGGTCCGTAGAGAAGCTAACAAAGGAGTACAATTCAGAGTTCTTGTTTAAAAGGGGGGGGAGAGTATTGTGGTACAATGATCTGTACCCTGTCACTTGTATTTTAAATAAATGCTGATTGGCCAGTAGCCAGGCAGGAAGTAGAGGTGGGGCAATGAGAATTCTGGAAAGAGGAAAGTTTCAGTCTGCAGTTGTCAGCCAAACACGGAGAAACCCAGACACAAAGCAAGAAAGATGTAACTGCCTCGCCAAAATAGATACCAAGCTACATGGCTAACATAGACAAGAATAATGGGCTAATATAAGATGTAAGAGTTAATAGGAAGCCTGAGCAAATAGGCCAATCAATTTATAACTAATGTAGAGCTCTGTGTATTTCTTTGGAAGTGAACAGCTTTAGGACTGGGAGGGACAGAAACCTCAGTCAACAAAAACTTAATTTCACAACAAAGTGAAACTGATTTTCCAATAAAAATTTTAAAATGTGTTATTTACCTAAGTAGTTGTAAGAGATTTATTTAGTTCACCACATCTCTAAAATATTAATTAACACTAATACTGTGTTTTTAATATTTTCAAAGCTATTTCTTTTTCACAAATAAATATATGGCAGACAAAATACCCTCAGGCCAAGAGATATAACTTTATATTCAAGTAACATTACATATTTTCATTCATCAACAATACTCCTCATTACATGCTGCTGTATAAAAATCCATAAGTATAAATGGTTTCACAGAATAAGTTAGATGTATCTTTGTGAAGTGTTTTCAGTTTTTGAATGTTTCATACATGTATACAATACTTATTGATTACATCCTTCTACCACTACCTCCCTTCAACTATCCTTAGATCCACAACTCCATTTCTCCCCCAACTTATGTCCTTTTGATTTGTATTGTCATTAATAACATGCTACTTCTTTAGTTTTATTTTATAAATTTATGTGCAATAATCCACATATAAATGTGAATGGAGTATTAAATGTCTTTAAATTTTAATTTTAATAAATTCTTATCATTTTCTATGCTATATTTTCCCATATGTTATTCAAAACCATTGAATTATTCCTTTTCTGCTTTCATATACTTTGGCCACAAAGCTGTTGTGATGAATTAGCCTCAAGTTAGTCCTTTCTTATCCAGTCTTATTTCTGAATATCCCGGGAGACAGTTATTACTTTAAGGTGAATCATTCCCAAAGTGAATTATTTGATTTCTTCTCAGATTCTAGAACATAAACAAATCACTACCAATTTCATTAAACAGCCGGGCGGTGGTGGCGCACGCCTTTAATCCTAGCACTCGGGAGGCAGAGGCAGGCGGATCTCTGTGAGTTCGAGACCAGCCTGGTCTACAGAGCTAGTTCCAGGACAGGCTCCAAAACCACAGAGAAACCCTGACTCAAAAAAAAAAAAAAAAAAACCAATTTCATTAAACAGAATAAAGATAAATATTAAAATAGTATATTTTTTAAACTTCTCAAAGTCAGCTTTCTGCTATATATGTCATTATGCTCTAAATCTTTCACTTAGTTGATGATGATTATTATATGAAAATAAATTATTTTAGAAATAATTTTATTTTTAAAACTAGCAACCATTCAATAAGACTTAGTAGAAAATATCCAGCCTTTGCATAAAAAGGTGTGTTACTTATATTCTTTGCCTGAGCTTTTTAGCTGATATGTTATGAACTTTCCTTAGAGAGAGTGAGGTTCTTGTGCACATAGATAAGCTCTGGAGAAGACAGGAAAAGTTAAACATGCAAGCTTATTTCTTCAAAGGAAGGATATGCTTACCTGTTCTCCCAGAACTGGGGGGAAAGTTGTAGTTTACAACCTGGTGATCCTTTGCCATCTGTAGAGCCATGCTTCACCTTTATCCCCCAAAATTTATGCTTTGTTTACCCCAGATTCTTTACCCCTAAATCGTGAGCATTGCTTCTAGGCCAGAAAACTCATCCTTATGAAGACATCACTTGTCCTTTGCAAGAGCCAGGTGACTTCTATGTTATCATAGGCCAGGTCAATGCTGACTCCCATGGGCATTATGTTTACCTCAGTCATTCTCCCTAGACCCTAAACTTTAAACACTGTTGCTAAGTCAATATTGCCCATTTTTATGAAAGAGGCAGGTGTACTTTCTAAAGATTTTAATGTAAACATATCTCAAGTTTTGCTCTACTCATGGGACTGAGTATAGCATCAGAAAACTTTTCCCAAAATTGTGCTGTGCTTAAATAGGACTAAAATAAATGATCTGGTGCCAGAATCCAGACGATTGAAAGAGTGACAGGTAACTAAGTGTGGCTGAACTGGCTTTTATTTTATTTGTTTTAAATTAAATTCATTTTTAATTAATTATTTTTTTAAACAACTAACTTTTTTTTCTCATTTTGCATTCCAAATCCCCTCCTGCTCCCTCCTCTCCTCCCACTGCCTTCACCTTCCTCCCCATTGTACCTCCCATCCCACCCCACATCCACTCCTCAGAGAGGGTAAGGCTTCCCATGGGGAGTAAACAAAGTTTAGCACATTGCTTTGAGGTGGGAACAAGGCTCTCCCCACTATATCTATGTTAAGCATATGCTAAGCATATGCTAGTTTCTTTGCTGTCAGACCAGAGTGGGTGGTCTCCTATTAGCTCTGGTAAACTATTTCATTGTGTATTACCACCATGATCATGATCTCTTTGCTCATATTCTCACTCCTCCTACTATTCAACTGGACTTTGGGCGTTCAGTCCAGTGCTCTACTATGGACCTCTGCATCAGCTTCCATTAGTTGCTAGATAAAAGTTCTATAATAGAATTTAAGATAGTCATCAATGTGACTACAGGGCAAGGCCAGTTCAGGCACTCTCTTCAATATTGTTTTGGGTTTTAGCTGGTGACTTCCTTTTGGATTCTTGGGAACTTCTATTGTGCAAGGTTTCTTGCTATCCCCATAATAGCTCCCTCAATCAAAATATCTCTTTCTTTGCTCTCCCTCTCTGTCTTTTCCCTATCTCAACCATCCCATTCCCTCAAGGTCTCTTCTCCCCTTCCCTTCTCCCTTCCTCTTTCCCTTCTGCCCTTCCCTCCTCCCCGCCCCCACACTCCCAATTTTCTTAGGAGATCTGCCTACTTCCCCTTTCCAGGGGGATCTATTTATGTTTCCATTAGATTTCTCCTTGTTACTTAGCTTCTCTAGGGTCATGGATTATAGGCTCCTATTGCAGTGGCATTTCAACTGTAATAAATAAAGACTGCCTGAAAATCTGAGAGTAAAATAGTCCCACTGGTCAGCCTTATAGACCAGGTTATGGTAACACACACCTTTAATCCCAGTAGCCACAATGACATGTACCTTTAATCCCGGTAGCCATAATGACATGCACCTTTAATCTCAGTAGCCACAGTATTTGCCATAGAAACTCGATGGTGTATGCCTTTAATGACAGTGGTGCACACCTTTAATCTCAGCACTAGAGAGGATTATATAATGGGAAGAAAGAGCTCTCAACATGCAATCTCCTTCTGAGATTCCAGGAGGCAGGATCATTAGACTGAGGTAGAGCCAGTGACTGGCTTTTTAGCTTTTCATATCTTCAGGTTGAACCCCAATTTCTGAACCTGAACTTTCATTAATCATGCTTCATTTGGTGCCTAGCATTTTAGAGTATGAATTCATGTAGACCCCAAGTCCATGCCTATCAGGACCAGCTCAAAAGATCCATGGCCAAAGGTCTCCCATGGCCAAAGGTCTCCCACCCCCACTTGCCTCGCTTGATTTCACTTAATAAGTGTTTTTTCCCCAAAACCCCACCACAGCAGAGCTACCCCTTTGGGGGGCCCATGACACAGTGATTTGGCAATTTCTCCAGTTTACGCTCACTTTCCCCCCCTGCTGCTTTCCCTGCTGCACAGTGACTTGCACAACTTACAGTTTGTGTTCCCAGATGACAATTTACCAAAATCTCCTAGTGGAGGTAAGTTCATTTTATTAATAAATAAATCAATAAATTTGAAAATTATAAAATTGCAGACCATATCACCATTCAGTAATTTAATAACCTTCTTGATTATATTATGTGTGATATTCTGCAAGGCTTATATGGTTTTTCTGATGCATCCTTTTATTTAATATTGGGACTTATCTTTGTTTTTCATATTACATCCTTAATAATGGGTTGACAAAAGAGCCATGAATGAGGCACTTTTAGAAATGATAAGTCTTTATGGACTAATAATGAACAGCTAGCTGACGGGATTTATACTACCAAAAATCAAAACCTGAAAAAAATTAATACCATTGAAAAGGATAAGATTAATTTGATAGAAAAAATTCAATCAATGTCAAAGGATGCTAAAAAATTATCTGAAAGAATTCATACTGTTGAATTTAACAATCAAAATCGGTATAAAAGTTATGATAAATTAGCAAATAGAATACCTCTACAGGAAGACACTCTACATGCCATCCAAATAATATCCAAGGATGAGAAGTTATCATTAATGAAAAATTTTATACCTTGGAATCGTATGTGCAGCACAAAGACCAGAGGTTATGTTAGTTGAGGAAATCATTAGAAATAGTCACAGATGAGGAGATTCTTTACAAAAGTCAGTGGTAAAAGGATTTGAAATGATTGATAAAATTATCAGAACTGTTGAGAAGGGGTAGAGGTATAAGAAAAGATTTAGACTTGCCAGTACATGTCAGAGTCAGAGATGACTTACCAGGGGTTCTGGCTACCTACCCTGTAATCTCCTCTGACAAACCATCCAGTAGTAAATACCCAAAAGGTTTCAAAGAATATGAATGGCTACCTATAAGTGTGAATTATCTAAAGAAAAATAAGTAAGTAGTAGTATCTTATGATTTGAATTCACCATTTGTTGGGGTGATGGTAAAAATATGGGCTTTGAGCAATAAGGCCACCCAAAATGACTGGCTTCAATTAGTTTCAGTGGTACTGGAAGACATGCCACAACTACTGTGGAAATGCTATTCATGAGGAGAGGCAAAACTTTTAGAACAACAGGGAAGAGTAAAAGGATTTGAGACTTCTCCAAATCAAATTCTTGTCAAGGGCATTTATGCTGACTCATGAGATCAAGCTCTTTATGAAGAACATCTTGTTCCTATGCCATACAGCAGCCTTATATGCTAGAGACAGTATTCAAGAAGCATGAAAAATAATTGAACCATATAATAGGGTTAAACAAGGCCAAAGAGAACACTTTAGTGACTTTTTACAAAGATTAACTGTACACAAAGGAGTAACAGACCCAGGAGATATATGGGTACTTATTGAATCACTAAGTCATTTGAAAAATGCCAACTTAGAATGAAAAAGGATACTTGGACCTTTAAATGTTAGATTAGCACCAATGGATGAATGGATGGACCCTGCATAAAATGAAGGTTGAAACATTTGACTATAACAATGAGGCTTGGGTAGAAAAAACAGTTTCGAAAAGTATGAGGAAACATCAAAATACCAAATATTTTAATTGTGGTAGAATAAGACATCTGAGAAGGGATTGTAGACAAGGCACTCCTAGGAATAATGTCTTTTCTGAATAATACAAAAATAGAATGTCTCAATCTTCTGGATTATGTAGAAGTGTGACAAAGACTGACATTGGACCAGTGAATGTCAATTAAAATAAAGACAAACAAGGCAACCCAATACCATTGGGAAACTCCTTGGGGGACCTCTATAGGCCCCAGGTCAAATGTGGTCCAGTCATTCTTAGTCACTGTGGAGAACATGTCTCACCAGGAAAGTTAAAAATATTTAGTGTCTGCTGAAAAAAAAAACATATTTTTCTGGAAAATGCATTAAACGTAGTGGATAAATCAAAAATTCCAGTAGGAAATAGGAAATGTACATTTTGCCAAACTTCTATAAATGATCAAAGACCAAAGCTAAGAGTGCTTGCTTATAAGTAACATTATAATTGAGGGATTACTAGAAACAGATGTGGGCATAACTCCAGAATCTTAGCATCCAAATTGACCTCTTCAAGAAGCAAATGTTCAATTCCTAGAAATTTGAACCTTATCTCAAGTGAAACAAAGCAAGAGACAGCTTGAATGCAGAGGTCCAGAAAGCTGAGGCCATATGAAGCTAATAGCACAGTAAATTTATGGGTTCATGACATGCTACAGCAATGGAATATCCAGATTAACACTCCTGCAGTCTCAGAAACTCGTGTTTCTGGAAAGCATATTTTAAGGTACTATACACAATGGTCACCAGCCATTCAGGCTATACAAGAACACAAAGCAAATAGTAAACTTTTAGAGGTACCCTTTTTTTAAAATGGTTAACTGAGAAACCAATATGGGTTAAACGGTATAGAAACTGCCGGCTTTAGAACATCTGGTACAGGAAAAACTAGATGTTCATCATATTGAAGAATGAATCAGTCCTTGGAATTCTCCTGTATTTGTTGTTAAAAAGAAATCTGGATAATGGAGAATGGTGACAGATCTAAGAGTGGTCAACAAGGTAATTCAATGTATGGGCCTTCTACAATCTGGAATTCCTTTGCCTTCACTATTGCCTAAGGATGGCCTTTTATACTTATTGATTTAAAAGTTTGTTTCTTCAATATACCTTTCCAAGAAAAGGACAGAGAAAAAAATGCCTTCACAGGGCCTACTTACAATAATTCTCAGCATACTAGGAGATATCAATGGACCATCCCCCACAGGGAATGCTCAGTATTGTCACCCTATGCCAATACTTTGTAAAACAGCCATTGGAAAAAAAATAATGTAAACAATTTCCTAAATCTATAATTTATCATAACATGAGTGACATTTGGTATCTGATTTAAACATAGATACTTTAGGTTGAATGTTTAAAGACATAAAGAAAATTTTGCCTAAATGGGAATTAGAAATTGCCCCCAAATAAATACAAAGAAGAGATTCTGTCCACTATCTAGGCTATAAAATAGGTTTACAAAAAATTAGAACACAAAAGGCACAAGTTAGGAGAGACTGATTGAGGACTCTGAATGACTTTCAAAACTTGTTAGGAGACATTTCCAGTGTACAACTGGATGTTGGGATAACACCTGATCTAATAGATGTAGTAGTAGCTGCAGGCCTCTTCCCACAGCCCGGCTCATTTATTCATTTAAAATTGTATTCATTTAAACACTGCCTGGCCCATTAGCTCTAGTTTCTTACTGGCTAATTCTTACATCCTCATTACCCATTTCTATTAATGTGTGTAGCACCCCAAGGTGCGCTTACCGGGAAGATTCTAGACTACGTCCATCCTGGGTCGGAGCTTCATCGCCTCTGCCCCAGAGAGGAGAGCTATCAAGTCTGAGCTCACTTCCTCTTCCTCCCAGCATTCTGTTCTGTTTACTTCGCCTACCTAATTTTCTGTCCTATCAGGGCCAAGGCAGTTTCTTTATTTAACCAATGACCATCCTACATCAAATAGAGATTATAGTGCCTTTTGCTACTGATATAATTTAAAAATTTGGGGAAGACAATGAACCCTGGAAAAGAGTTTGTGCTATTTTTTAGGAGAGATTAATAGCAATTAGCCCCAAAGCAATAGAATTAACCTTATAAAGAGCACTACTTGGATTCTTCCCTGCATTGTACATGACTTACCAATAGCTAGAGAATGTAATTCTATACTGATGCAAATAAATCAGGAAAGGCAGGTTGCAAATCAGAAGGTTTAAGTAAGGTGGAACAAAGCCCTTATAATTTTGTCCAAAAGGTAGAATTATATGTTATTCTCATGGTACTAAGGGATTTTAAAGAATCTCTCAATATAGTCACTGATTTGCAATATGCAGAAAGATTAGTCTTACATATTGAAATTGCTGTATTTTTACCAGATGATACAGAATTGAACTCAGTATTCATTCAGGTTCAAGAAATAATCAGGAATAGGCTTTGTCCCATATAAATAACACACAGTTGATCCCATATGGGTCTGCCAAGTCTTCTAGCACAAGGTAATGCAAAAATTGATCAATTATTGGTTGGAAATGTACTGAAGTCCTCAGAATTTCATAGAAAACATTCTGTCAATAGCAAAGTTTTAAAGAACGCATTTCCTATCACATGGCAACAAGCTAAGGAGATTATAAAGAGAAGTCCTACTTGCGCTTTCTATAACCTAACACCACTACCTGCAGAGAGTAACTCAAATGGTACTCAAAGGAATGAAATCTGGCAGATGGATGTGTTTTATTTTACAGAATTTGGAAAATTAAAATATGTATACTACACCATCTTCAGGTTTTCAATGTGCAATTGCTTTGAGTTCAGGAAAAACTGATTTAGTAATCACACATTTATTAGAAATTAGGGCCATTATGGGTATACCCTCAAAAATGTCCAACATATGTTTTTAAGAAAATGAAACAGTTTTTTGCTTATCATAATATAAAACATATTACAGGTATAACAAACAATCCTACATGTCAGGCAGTTGTAGGAAGATCAAATCGAACTATAAAAGATATGTTAAACAAACAGAAAGGGATGGAAACTACCCCCAAAAATAGATTACATAATGCTTTGTTAATTTTAAATTTTCTTAATTCTAATGAGAAAGGAACAACAGCAGCAGAGAGACATTGGATAATAGAAAAAAAAAAACTTTGATAAATCAGCCAGTATAGTTCAAGGATGTGCTGACCTCACAATGGAAACCAGGAGATGTATTACATTGGTGAAGAGTTTTGCTCTTGTTTCCACTGAAGAAGAAAACCTATGGATACCTTCAAATTAATAAAGATTTGGTTTTAAAATGAGAACCCTATTGAGACAGAGAAATGATGACTCATCCACAGAGTTGACAATCATACAGGTGGTTAGAAAATCTCATAAGGGTTGGGACAGGGTTCTGTTCTTGTCTTTGCAGGAAAATACTCATCTTCCAAAAGTCAAGAGTTCTTGAACATTTAGATGCCTATAGAAGAAAAGATAGGTATCCAGAAAGAATCACCAAGCAAAGAGAAATCTGACTTATGGTACTATATCCTCTACAGGGTAAAATTTAATTACCCGAACCTAAAAATTTATTATACTTCTCAGGATAATAAAAACATAAATCTCTTAAAATTCATAACTGGCTTTGGAGTTAGACAATGGCTATCTTTCTCTAAATCTAAGCATGTTGTTAAAAAAATTTCACATTTCTGTCTCATATCAAGAGCCAGCTGGTATGGGACAGAAAGAAGAAAGAATTTAGGAAAAGTTTTACCTCTCTCCACACCTATTTTTGTCTCTATTGTACATTTAATTAAATATAACTCTGTATGAATAATATTTATGTTTTTCATAATGAACAACAAATTTTCCTGCAGTAGTCTTTGAGGTTTCCAGTAAGAAGATGGGGTCCCAAAACTCTGGTTGTTATGATGTCCTGATGCAGATATTACTAGTTTAAGATCAGTATTGGGTACCAGCTGTTTAAGATGGTTTCAACTTGTTTAGCTGAAATGGTACACCTTCTTACAATGTTCTGTTCAGAATTTCAAATAAGAACTTCAAAAAAACCCTATTGACTACTCAGAAACTATTTGCAATTAAACCAGGTAGTAATCTTGAAACTTAACTATCATTTTAGTTTTACAGGATTCCATAAAAAAGAACATCGCCCCCATAACAGCAGAAAGTAATTCTAGAAGAAAACATCCCCTCTTTCAACAAAGTTTGTCCTCAGGGTTAGGGATATCTAGGGGTTGATTATAACTGGCACAGGGTTGAGGGTTGGGATGTAAATTTCATAATCTCGGGAATCTCCTTTTGAAAAAAATTAAAAGGGGGATATAAATATGATCAGATAGAAAGGTAGATTATTGAATCTACTTTTTAAAAACAACTATTAGTTTTAAATTTTTACATTAGTTTTACTTTTTTATATTATATACATGTTTTATATATTGATACAAATTTGACATTAATTTTGTTAAAACATACTATACATACATTTCTAATCTTGTTCAAAATATTGTATCTCATTTGACAATGTACTGTACATGTCTAGTCCTTGAAAATTATTATTATCAACTGTTTAGGATAATAAAGAAATATAGGTTGGTAGTTAATCACCTAGTATAATCAAACTTGTAGTCACATTAGGTGTGTTTTAAGGTCAAACAAATACATAATTTAGATAGATCAGTCATCTTCAAACACTTCAGAGATCTACAGAATATGGCATTTAAGATCTTTTACTAACATAGCTTCTTCTTTTTATGACAATGAGACAAGTCTGCTCTTGGAAACAACAATCTACTTCAGAGAAGACAATTGGCATTAAAGAAACTCCACATGGAGTTTACTTTCTTTGTGGCAAAAGTAAGCCACTGGGCAAGAAAATGCCCCTGCTGTGACTGCTGACATTATCCTATCTTAATTAAACAAGCAAGACACAAACTATCCTGCTTCACAGAAAAGTCTGTCAGATATGCTAGGCCTGTAGGATGAAGATGGGTGTCTCAACATTGCAGAGGAACTTTGGGTGATGGCCCAGTCATCCAGCTGTTTCTGTCATTTCTCACATTTATTGGAAGTCACTTGCTTATGCTTTCTGCTTACTCAGATAATATTATTTCCTCTTGAGCATCTGAGAGAGTTGAAGATTTGATAGTTATAGTTTATCACACACAGAAAGCAAGTTATAATAGAAAGTAAATTAGGTATAAGATTTTAGACTCACCAAGATAGGATAGATATGAAATATTTTCTCTGAATTTGTCAAATGTAAATGGACTAGACATTGATATGTATTTATTACCTGTATATATTTTATATAGTCATTGTACTTATCATATATAGTTTTCTTATATTAGTTACAGCCTTCTTATTTCTTTAGAAAAATGGGAAATGTACTAGAATTTCAACTATATTTTAATAAATAAAGACTGCCTAAAGATTTGAGAGTAAAGCAGTCCCACTGGTCAGGCTTATAGACCACATTATGGTAACACAATATCTTTAATCCCAGTAGCCACAATGACACGCACCTTTAATCCCAGTATCCAAATGATATGTACCTTTAATCTCAGTAGTCACACTAGTTGCCATAGAAACTGAGGGGTGCATATCTTTAATGACAGTAGTGCACGCCTTTATCCCAGACCTAGAGAGAATTACAAAATGGGAGGAAACATCCCTCAACATGCAATCTCTTGGTAGGATTTCCATTTTAGACTGAGGTCAAGGTAAGAGCCGGTGGCTGGCTGTTTTGCTTTACAGATCTTCAGGTTGAACCCCAATTTCTGACCCTGAGCTTTTATTAATTATACTTCAACTTATCCTTTGCTTAACAGATAGTATTCATTTATAAGTGATTACATACCATGCTCATCTTTCTGGGTTGGGGTTACCTCACTCAGGATGTTTTTTTCTAGTTCTGTCCATTTACACGCAAATTTCAAGATATCATTGTATTTCACTGCTGAGTATATGTACAGCCTTTTTTTTCAGCCATTCTTCGGTTGAGGGGCATTTAGGTTGTTTCCAGATTCTAGCTATTATGAATAATGCTGCTATGAACATAGTTGAACAAATTTACTTGTCGTAAGACTGAGCATCCTTTGGGTATATGCCTAAGAATGGTATTGCTGGATCTTGCAGTAGGTTAATACAAAATTTTCTGGGAAACCACCATACTGATCTAGAGAATAGTTGTATAAGTTTGCATTCCCATTAGCAATACAGGAGTGTTCCCCTTACTCTGCATCCTCTCCAGCATAAGCTATCAGTGGTGTTTTGGATCTTAGCCATTCTGACTGGTATAAAATGGTTCTAAGAGTCACTTTGATTTGCATTTTCCTGATGGCTAAGGATGTTGATCATTTCCTTAATTGCCTTTTAGCCATTTGAGATTCTTTTGTTGCGAATTCTCTGTTTAGATGTGTACCTTATTTTTAATTGGATTACTTGATATTCTGATGTTTAATTTCTTGAGTTCTTCATATATTTTGGAGATCTAAATATAGACTTGTATTACTTAAATGAAATGAAAATATATAGTTTGAGTAAGTTTTCAAGAAGATGATAAATATCTCCATTGTTAAATGCTCCAAATTTCTAACGTTGTAAGTTTTGGTAAATAGATGGTTGCACCTTAGAGAGACTTTCTGTTGATCACTTGTACAAATCCAATCCAGATCTATTAGATAAGCAAACAAACAAAATTGTACAATAAAATGAGGTAAATGACTTGGCTTATAGATGGCATGGTCTTATCTGTAGAAAACTCTACAGACTTTTTCATACAAAATTTATAAAATAAATTTCTTAAAGTTTTAGAACACAAACATCAATATAAAAATTCAGTTACTTTTTTCATACTAATAAGGAAGTATATGAGAAGAAAATTAACAAAATAATAGCACTTATAATAATAAAAATTAACAAAATAATAGCATTTATAAATTTTAGGAATAAAACAAATGTTTATATTTAAACATTCAAACTTATTAAAATGTCTAAACCAATGAAACAAAGGAGGTGAAGACTTGTACCTTCAGTGACTACATAAACATCAAAGAAAGAAATCAAATGAGAGACAAATGAAGAAGTATAATAATATTCATGATATAATTAATAGTATCAAATATTTGTAGTACCCAAAACTAACTATAGATTCAATACTTTCTATATCAAAATTTAAATAATTTTTCATAAAGAGTAAAAATTCTTAATATTTATATGGAGCCATAAAACATTCCAAATAATTAATGAGGTGTTAGGAAAGAATAAAGCCAGGGGATTCATGTGTACAATAACAAATTATATTTTAAATCTGCCCTTAAAACAGCAATCTAACCAATCTCTGGTATAGTGTAAAAGCAGATAAACATGCACAGTGATACAGAGGATATGCATCCGCAAATGGTCTTTGAAAGATTGCCAAGAACTACACATTGGAGAAAGACAGCCATTCTACAATGACAAATCTGGAAATCTGGGCATTGTAAAATTCAGTGTTCCTGATACAAACAATATAGGGAGGATACTATAGCTGTTGAAGATTCATGCACTAACACAGCTGCTGCTGATGCATGGCCAAACCCAGCTTCACAAATATTTTCTTATACAGGTTTTACAGCTCTTGGTTTACATTTAAGTCTGTAAATCATTTTGAGCTTAGTTTCAAAGGCTTTGATATGTGGATTCTAGCTCTTTTGTTTTTCTGATTCACCTAGCTGTTTGACAGTTGCAGTTGAATATATCCATAGTGCATTCTTTTTCCTTCCCAGCCTTATTATTCCCACTTTCTTCTCACAGGTTCCCTTCCACATTCATGGCTTTCTGCTTTGTTTTGTTTGTGAAGTGCTGATTTTAAGCAGAAGTGTCTGTGTGGCCGCAGCTTTGGAGCTCTCCACTGTAGTCTGATAGACCCACCTTTGTTACACATTCCAAGACAACAACTGTCCATGTCTAGAATCTATCAGTTCCCAAAAATTCTTCAGGGAGGGTTAGGGGCTTATGACTCTGTCCCTCAATCATGACTGGTTGTCAATAGATCCAGTCTTGTGCAGGCAACCACAACTACCATGCGATCCCAAAGATAATATTTGCAGCTCTTCTTCCTACTTTATTTTCCAGTTTTCATATTCTTTTCATTCTCTTCGGTGTTCTGAGTTTCACCGGTTGTGTTATAACTGTCCTGTTTGGAACTCATTACAAACATCTTAATTAGCCCTGAATCTCCACATTTGCCACTGTTCAGTGGAAAGAGAAAAGTTTTTTGATTAAAGATGACAGTAACCTATGGGCATAAATATAAACATTCATACTGAAATTTAGTGTCTTGTCAATTTAGCTAAACATTAGTGCCTCCCCACCAAGGCCTGTGACTTCCCAACTATGGGTTTCTACTGGGTTTATAGTACCAGATACATATTTCCCCCTGTGGAACAGGCCTTACATCCAAAGCCAGAAGTGTTGTTTACCCCTATATCAGTCAGATCATTATTGCACCAGTAGGCATATCTTGCTCAGCATTAGTTTTCAGGGTTCACGCTGGATAAGACTACTGGT
This sequence comes from Microtus ochrogaster, assembly GCF_000317375.1. Taxonomy (NCBI): domain Eukaryota; kingdom Metazoa; phylum Chordata; class Mammalia; order Rodentia; family Cricetidae; genus Microtus; species Microtus ochrogaster. The sequence goes on from NC_022030.1 coordinate 42,914,103, forward strand.
GACTAACCTCTTCCAGCATCCTACATAGCACCTCCTGGCACTGTGAAGGCTAGTGAGCAGGAAAAGTGCCCCCAAGTCAGCTCCTGCTTCTTTATTCTATATCTGGCAAGCAGGGTATGAAGTTTCTTAATCTAATTCAGGGAACTAATAGGTTATTTCCACTTAATTATAGACTTTAAATATTTGCTATAAATACCATGACATACAGGGAAATTTATTTCTGACTTCTAATTTGAGGGGATTCACGTGCCTAAAAGATCTAAGTAATGTAATTGTTCTCCACCTCAAAGCAATAACAAATTCTGTTAAGGAAAATGACCAGGCTGGGTGGTAGTGGTAAAGGCCTTTAATCCCAGCCCTGGGGAGGCAGAGGCAGGCAGATCTCTGTGAATTCGAGGCCAACCTCGTCTACAAGAGCTAGTTTCAGAACAGGCCCCAAAGCTACAGAGAAACCATGCCTTAAAACACAAAAAAAAAAAAAAACAATTACTAAAAGAAAGAAGAAAGAAAGGAAGAAAGGAAGGAAGGAAGGAAGGAAGGAAGGAAGGAAGGAAGAAAGAAAGAGGAAAAGAAAGGAAAATGATCAGTGTTAGGAGAACAAAATGTGTCTAAGCAATTTATTATAATAGATTATTTTCCATTTGAGTTCTGCTTTGTATGCTATTAACTTGATTTAAGCAAACCATTCTGAAACTACTCTTTGTAGAGTTTGTTCAAAACCTATATGGGCCAAAAAAGAAAAAAGAAGAGAAAAAAAGAAAAAAACAAAACCTAAGAAATACAGATAATTAAAACAGCAAACACATACTGAACTTTATCAGGTCCTAAAACGAGTTTTAAGTTATAGTATACAAAAAGGAAAAAAATGGGGCATTTTACTAAATCTGTGATGTCTGTGATATCTAAGAAATAAATCTAACATTTAAGCAAGAAACAATAACACAATCTGTTTTCCTTGCCTAAGAACAAATAATAGATTCAAACAAGCCTTTCATAACAAATCAGAAAAGAACTTAAATGAAAACAAAGAAAAATAATAAGACCCAGAAAACTGATAAGGTGCAACACTCAAAACAACAAGAGGACATTTTCTCCTGAAAACCCCTAAAAAAGAAAACTATGAAAGATGCAGTAGCTTCCAAGAAACCCCCACAATGTGACAGTGGTCACTCAGCAGCTCCATCACACGTGATGTCATGTTCTGTGGTGTGAAGAGCTGACAGTGGTCACTCAGCAGCTCCATCATGTGTGATGTCATGTTCTGTGGTGTGAAGAGCAGACAGTAGTCACTCAGCAGCTCCATCACAGGTTAGTCATGTTTTGGGGATGTAAGAGCTGACACCACTCTCACATCTTTATTTCTAGAAGTGTTTTTTTCTACTTTACATTAATTTTACAAAAAAGAATTGAGAAACTTCAAAAATAAAACAACTACCTTTTAAGCTAACAATGTCTTTTAAATTTGTTTCCTGTATATTTGTGTAATATTGATAATCGACTTATAAAATATTTTCTGTAAAGAGAAGTCTCTGGTTCATGAATCTGAACATTAAGAGCAACCCATTTTCCTCTTGTTATCTATATTAGTTATTTTTTTCTGACACTGCAACAAAATATTTGACAAAAGCACGTTGAGAAGTATCGGTTTGCTTAGTCCACAGGCTGAAGAAGGAAGATGTGGTGGCAGGACCATGTGGCTTCTGGTCATCACCAGGTCAGTAACCAGGATGTGGAAAGACGTGGACACGGCTTCTCATCTTCTTTGCTCTTTAAAATTAAGTCCTGGACAACTGATAATAAAACGGTACTGCCCATATCAGGATAGCTTTCCCTTCACAGTTGAAGCACTCTGAATACCTTCTCATAGACAAACCCAAAAATGTGTTTCCTTGGTGATTCTAAACCCTGTCATGTGGATAATGAAGATTACTCATCACATTGTCTATGAATGACGTCACCTCTGGAGATGAAAAGCTCTGTGTGCACCACAAACGCTAATGTGTATGGGAGGTTCTTAATGCTACTTGTGAAGCCCATTTCTGCTTTGGGCTTCCAAATAGAACTTGGTTTAAGATACACTGATATCATTTCTCACAAGGGCTTGCTGTTTGAAATTCAAAACCAATTCCCTTCAGAACTGTAGAAAAAGAGGAAATTTTCTTTTGCTAGAGAGAATGGAATAATGAAAAGATGATACCTATGGAAATTATCTTTCAAGGGATGTAAATGTTACTAAAACTCTTCTCTTTTCCCATTTATACTTCCCCAACCACTTTTGTTTAAAATGAAGGGCATTTTCAGCTAATTATTGAAGCCACAATTTGGTCCCATGGACCACCAAAGTCAGGCATCTTCATCCACCTCAACGTGAAGCAGTCATAAAGTCTTTCTCCTAATTCATTTTTCAGTAGACCCTGGGGAGCCCATTAGGGAGAATTTCATCTAGGAAAGCCATGAATGAATTTGCCAATCAGAAGAAGAAAGAGAAGAAAATGAGAACAGTTAAAATGAGACAGGAGATTTCTTCTCTCTACAATTCCACATGAAACTGTATTCCTGTAAATCAATATCTTCCACATATAATCACCTCCTATGAAAAGAAAATACTGTAGCGATCATGGGGGTATAAACAGCTGTAAAAATGTAGAAGAATAGCTTGGGGGTTAGGGATGTGGTTCAGCTGGAAGAGGGCTTGCCTGATATGCATGAAGCACTGGAATCAGGCTCTAGGACTGCATAAACTCCCCCACATCCATGGGGAGATGGAACAATAGGATCAGAAGTTCAAAGCTATCCTCAGCTACATAACACGTTCCAGCGTTTCAGGCAGTTTGTGATACACACAACCCTAATGAGAAATGGGGCAGACAAAGGAATAGGAAGAGGGAGAGAAACCATACAGGAGAATATAATGCTGCTATTGTATGTTCTCTTTGCAGACCCAGAGATAACATTATTTGTTCTTTTATTTAAAGACCATATAATCCCACTAAAAAAAAAAAAAAGGAAAATCAAGGTACCAGAAGATGTGTCAGTTCATAGAGCCCTGTGTTCAAATTCTTAGCATTCACATACAAAACCAGACATGACCCACTCGTGTCTACAAGGCCAACACTGGAAGAAGAGAAGAACAAAAACATAAAGATCACTTGGGCTTGGAGACTGTCAGACTAGCTCCAGTTTCAGTGAAAAAACCTGCCTCAAAGGAATAAGGTAGACAGTGGTAGAGTATAAAACCATAGACAAAATTGCCTGGGAGAAAATTGGGATCTTGGGGGTGGGGTGGGAGGGGGGGTAAGGGGAGATGGGGAGAGTTAAGGCAGAAGGGGAAGCAAAGGAAAAACTCATAGTTATCCTCTTGGCTATGGGAAATAGACAAAATTGCCTGGGAGAAAAT
>NC_022030.1:42918129-42945174 GCF_000317375.1 Microtus ochrogaster
GGGGGGGAGGGGTGGGAGGAGGGGGAGGGAAGTGGGAGGCTGGGAGGAGGTGGAAACTTGTTTTTTTCCTTTTCTCAATAAAAATAAAAAGTAAAAAATAAAAAAAACCTATGTCTTCAAGCCCAAAGTGCATATATATGTTATACACGCACACAAATACACACACATACACACAACTATAGAGGAGGAGAAATTACAGAGATGGGGAAGGGACAGAAGGAAGGAAGGGAAGGAAGGAAAGAAGGAAGGAAAGAAAAGAAAAGAAAAAAGCCCAGAACAGCTAAAACAATCTTGAACATTAAAAAAATTACAGAAGGTCTCACCATTCCTGATCTCATGCTATACAACAATGCAAAGTAATAAAAACAGCATGATATTGGCATTAAAAGCAGACACATTGATCAATGGAATCAAATTGAAGACACAGATATAGATCCATACACCTATGAATGCCTGGCTTTTGATAAAGAAGCCAGAAATTCATAATGGAACAAAGCCAGCATCTTCAACAAATGTTGCCGATCAAACTGCTTGTATGCATGTAGATGAATGAAAATAGATACGTATTTTTCACCCTGCACAAAACTCAACTCCAAATGAATCAAAGATCTCAACATAAAGCCAATACAATGAACCTTATGGAAGGGAAAGTTGGGAATAGCCTTGAACTTGTTGGTACAGGAGAAGACTTTTTGAACAGAACTCCATTAATGCAGGCAGTAAGATCTGCCTTCTTATTTTAGGTGTAGATATCATAGTTGTATCATTTTGCACTGCTCCATACAGGGAGTTTTCTTAAAATGTCTCCTTTTACTGTTAATTTGAAATTGTATATCAATTGTGTGTGTATTCATTCATTAATAATATAAACTAAAGACCTGAAGTAACCAGAGTGTCTTACAAATAGAAGCAAAAATATTTTCACTTTTCATTCAAGCCTGATGCCAAGTCCTGTCACACATAAATGCAGTGAAAACTTTCAGCAGTTAAAATGGTGATGGTCCGAGAATGTGAGTCACATTCTCCCACTGTTATCATGGATACCGTTGTTGATAATTAAATAAGAAGCTTATTCTTGTAAAATCCTTCCTTAGCTTGGTAGGAGCAGTAAAGGCAGCTGTGAGAGGTCTAAAAGTGCTCAACGGGAGGCTGTGGATTCATTCTGGGTTAAGAAAAATAGGGCTGGATGGACGAAGACCCCCCCCCCCTGAAAAATCTGTGGTAGGAACAGATAGCCAAGATGACTCCAACATTTCAGAGGACTTCTGTTGGAGTTTCCTCTTAGTTCTATATCAAGAACAGCCTCAAGACTGCTGGTTGAGATAATCAATCCTCACAGAATATCCCAGCCAGGACTTGACTATAATCCTAAATTTTCTTTAGGTCCCATAAGATTATCAGCACCCCCAATTAGCAGGAAGTAGCCCAGAAAACTATGCCCACATTCATAAAAATTGGATTATGGATCTTTGTCTTTCTTTAGAGTATTGGTTACAAGTTGTTACAGATAATGGTCAGGAAAAAACTAAACAAAGGAGATTAAATTCAGAGTTCTTGTTTTGAAAAAAAGTGGGGGGGGGTGCTGTGGAACAATAATCTTATACCCTGCAAAGATTTGTCACTTGTATTGTTTTAATAAAATTATGATTGGCCAGTAGCCAGTCAGGAAGTATAGGTGTGGCAATTAGAACTGAAGAATTCAGGGAAGAGATAAGGCTCAATCTGCAGTCATCACCCAGATGCAGAGGATGCAAGATGAGAATGCTTCACTGATAAAAAGTACCAAGCCATGTAGCTAACTCAGACAAGAATTATGGGTTAATGTAAGGTTTAAGAGTTATTTAATAAGAAAGCCTAAGCCAACCAGTTTTCAATTAATGTAGACTTCTATTTGTTTCTTTTGGACTGAATGGATGCGAGACTAGATGGGACAGAAACTTCTGTCAACAGGAGAGCATCAAAAAAGATGATATTTTAAAATTAAACCAAATAAGAGATAAGCGCATGACTTAGTCAGTAAGCGCCTGCCTTGCAAGCTCAAAGCACTGTATTCAAAATCCACAAACCAAATTTGAAAATAAAATGACAAAAATAAGGGCATGGTGGTACCCACATATGCACACACTTTTAATCCCAGCTCAGGAAAGTGGAGACAGGCAGATCCTGAAGTCTCACTGGCCAGGCAGCCTAACCAACTTGGCAAATTCCAATCCAATGAGACTCTGGTTCAAAACAAAAAGTTTATGGCACCTACAGAAAATTATAAAAAATCCAAACTTGGCCTCTAGCTTCTGCAAACACACATATATACAAACACATGCATGTACATACTCATTTGCACACGTACACACAAATACACATAATATATGTGCACACAAAGTGATTAAATAGCTGTTTTTATTACTGTATCATAAAGATATATATGTCTTATGGTAAAAAAAGTTAAACCTTCATTTAAAAAACTTAAAATCAATGTCTTTATTGGGAAATCAAGAAAAGACATTCAGCATACTTCATAATCTTTCAAGAAGTTGATAGACTGTGTTTGTTTGATCTGAATGTATAAGATATGGTTACAGCTACAACACAAATGTGTGCTTCAGCAGAAAATGGTGCTCTTCTGTTCCTCACCCTTCTCCCTAATCCACTGTGATTCTGTTATTCTGAAAATCATGCAACCTGGAATGACTGATAGCAATCTAAAATAATGTAGATGCATGCAAATTCTGTCTTTTCAGGCTCAACTGATTTCTCTGGCTATTCCTTCCTTTGTACATTCAGTTTGACATCCCTTTAAACAAATTTCTGCATTGAGACTATCCCTTAAATTAGTTATAACACTTCAGTGATTTTCTCATTAATAACATAAATAAAACATTCAACTTGTATTCATTTTTATATCCAGATAATGGTTATATTTTTTTCTGTTTCCAAAATTGTCTCTAACATTAGTAAAATGCTAAGTTAACACAAAGACCATGGAGGCATTCTTAAATGAAATTTTAAAAAAATTATGTAATCAAATGTCTTTTGCACACATACCTAATTTTACATGACTTGCCATATTTTTATTGAGTTATGTGTGTTCTTGAGTGGTTCTCTCAGTGAGGATTTTACAGGGAGTTTTTTCTGAATGTCAACCAAGTACCAGAACAAATACTTCCTTCATCTAATTGACAGAAATCAGCTTTTCCCCCACTGTACAACCATCATATTTGAAATTTGATTTAAAATAGTCTTGACTCAGAACTTCTGATGCAAGCTGGCTAAAATATAGAATTATCATATTCACATCACCTTCACCTGAGGAATTGATTTATGCATACTAACTAAAGTTGGTCTATAAATCTAAAAGCCTGGTGTTTTTATAGTAGCTACAGAAAATAATACAAGGTTTTTGGAGCTACTGAGATAATTATAAGCTGTTGAAGAAAGACATCGTTGAAACAGATCTGAGTCACTGAAAGATGCAGTGGAGAGAAAACAAAAGTAAGGACACCAGATCGTTAAGGTAACCCAACTACTATGTCATCCTACCCTGAAGCTGGCTTTGCCTCTAAACTTCCTAGTCATATGGGTAAATAAATCTGTGTCTGTGTGGATGCGTGTGTGCTTGTTGTGTGTATGTGTGTGTGATTTTTCTTCACATGTGAGAATGTGGACATAAGAGTCTTGGCCTCAAGTTTATTCTGTTTTCTGCTTCATTTTATGTTTTTGTTATGTTCCATTATGGTATGTTTTGTAAGTCTAGGTCTCTCGCTAAATCCAAAGCCCAATGAGTTCTCTGACCAGTGAACTACAGGGTTTTTCTTGTCTCTGTCCCAATCCAGACCCCAACACCAGGGCTACAGACATCCTCTACCTTGCTCATCTTTTACATAGGTGCTAGGATCTAAACTCACAACCCTACCTTCCATGACAGCTGCTTTACTAACTGAGCCATATCCCAGCTTCAAATTTCTTAAATATGTTTTTATTTGAAATAGAATTACATCACTGCCCCTTCCCTTTCTTCCCTAAAACCCCTCCCAGTGATCCCCCAACTCTCAAATTCATTCCTCTTTTTCATTTATTATTTTTGTTACACATATGTGTGTGCACACAAATATATATATATATAAACAATGTATTGAGTATATTTTTGTTATTTGTGTGTATATGGCTTTCAGTCTAACCACTTTGTACTGGACAACAATAAAGGGGTGCATTAGTGGAAGAGACTGACACCCTAGTGACCTACTTGTGGCTCCTAGTTTAGGGTGGGACTCCGTGAAATTCCCCCCTTGCACATCAACACTTTCATTGCTACTGTCACTGTTCCAGTCATTTTATGGGGCCAGTTCTAGGAAAGGCTGTTCCGAATATTCATTCTGAGGTTAGAACCTGTGCTTTACCATTTTCTTAAGACCTCACAGCACTCAAAATGGCTCTCGAGTGGTCACTTGAAAGCATTTTTGAATTTTAACACTTAAAAATGCCTTCATTGTCTCCAGTCTTTAAATTCTGTTTCACTCCAATTGTCCTTTTGGACTTTAAAGTCCTTTTATCTCTTGTCTGTGTCTCATTTCTCTTTCTCTGGCTTTTGTTGTACTTAAAGTATCCTCTTCTTGTTTGGGCACTTACTATAGCTATTTCACTTTGTACCTTTAAAAAAGGTATTTATGTTCTTTTAATGGAGTTTTGTAAAGTTCTTAACTGTCAGAGCTTTCCTTTGGTGACATATGAACTGCATAGAAAGTACCAGGCAGATCTTAGCCAATCACCAGCGTCATTACTGCTCTGCAGACTTTCTAACTTTTCTTGCTCATGAATTGCCCTACTAGATTTTAATATGACTTTAAAAATAAATCAAGCTTAGTTTTCATCAGTGAATATTTTAGAAAGGAGCGGTTTCAAAATCACTTTTCTGTGAAGTTTCACAACTGCACAATGGGTAAACTAAAATCGCAGTGAAGAGAAAGCCACCTATCTATTGACATGCAATAAATATGTCTGTTGACATATTTTTATATCATGTTGAAAGAGTTGCATCATTAATAATAACAAAATAAAAAATAGTTAAGTCCCTTCTAAAGGAAAATGGTTTAACACAGTTGACGAGTCACAGAGAATACAAACCAGCAGTAGTAGGACCACAACTGTATACACAACTCTGGCTCACAGCTGCTAGAAGCAACCAGTCTGCAAGGCCAAAATGCTCATGTCTGCAGCAGTTGGCCTCAGCCAATACGATCACAATTTAGTAAATGACTAACAACTTACTTACTTCTGTTTCTTCTTTTAAATTAATACCAACCATGAAACTGTGAGATAATAATTTTCCATTATTTAACACATCCAGTCTGCAGTACCTTGTTAGGGATCCCTAGAAGGCTATTTCAGTGTTCAGCTAATAAAACTGTACATTAAGGATGACAAATTTACTATATGTAAATACTACCCAATAAAACTGAGGGAGTCAGGTAAGCTACTGCCCTTAGGAATGACAATACTCACAGCTCAGTTCCTGGAGGCTTGCTATTGCTGCTTTATTTGACCTGACTTCCCTACATAGAAAACCAGGGAGCTTTTCTTTCTATCTCTGGGAAAGAAATAAGTGTTGTGATGGCATATGATGATGAACAGGGTGAATGTGGCTTTGACTGCAGGTAAGGAAATAAGATCCTGCTGCCCTATAGGCTCTACGTTCCTTCAACTGAACAAATAATACCAATGATTTGCCATCAAAATGAGCACATCTCTATTATTTCAACATCGGAGGTAGTCTATTTTTTAAAACTGAAGAAAAAATTAGGAGACACAATGTGCTTAGGATGCACCATTTCAAAGCCTTATGCAGAAAAAAAAGTGCTATTTCACAATACACATTAGGCAATATCATTGTGACTCAAATTGTTGCCCTTTTGTTCCTACTTTTTGGTTATTAAATAAAAACAACAATTTCTCATAGGCTGCTTTTCTGTGAGAATCAAAAGCAGTATGCCAGGCAGGCACTCAGGAGCTCCTGGCACATCCTCTGTGCACACAATGGAACTGTAACAGATTCCTGGCTCTATAAGGGACTATGGCTTTACACACTTCTCTTTAAAGTATACTTACGATTGTTATCTTTTAAGGAAGTAAAATTTGTGTCATTTTACTATCGTGGTGGACAGGGGAAGTAAAAACAGATGTGTAACTTGGTCAAACATTCCCTGCAATTTCCTCTACATTTAAGCAATGCAATGCACAGCTTCGTAGACTGTGTCTGATCTGGATAACTGCCAGCGCAGATTCTAGTGAATGGACACAATCCCCCTGTCAGCTCAGAGAGACACAATGACTGCCACTGCTGCAGCAAAGCGAAGGTTGATAGGAACCACTAGATGTTAATTTTATGGTCCAGTTCTCTTCAAAGGACAAAAGATCTTCCTGGGCATCTACCACATCTCATTCTTCTAAAATCTATGAGGGTAAATCAGTGTGATGATCAGAAAAACAAATGATGCTTGAGTAAGTCATGGTGAGTAATCTCCTAAGTAGATGCCCACAATTGTTGCCATAGATATTGAAGGATGCTTTGGAAGAACACTTTGTTTTTAAAATCACAGACCAGAGGCCAGACCAGCTGTGATGAGTAACCGTGATTATCAATGTGATGAGCTCTAAAATCTCCTAGGAGACCAAGGGTTTCTCTAGTTTTAGGTGTAGATAGTTGCTCTAAACGTGAGTAGCACAATGGGCTAGGGTCCCAGACTGAATAAAAAGCAGAGCATGGAGATGAAGCACTCACCTCTCTCAGCCTCCTAAACTCGGCCCTAGCATGACCAGCTGACCACACTCACCGTGACTTCTCTCCCACAGTGGACTGTGCCCATACACTCACCGTGACTTCTCTCCCACAGTGGACTGTGCTCATACACTCACCGTGACTTCTCTCCCACAGCAGACTGCGCCCACACACTCACCATGACTTCTCTACCACAGCGGACTGTGCCCCAAACCTTTAGTCAAAATAAACCAATCCTGCACTACTTGTTTTTGTCAGAACAAGAAAAGTCGCTGATTCAACAGTTGATATTAGTCCATAAAGCCAGTGATTATTTAGGTGAGAGACCATGAATGACAAGATGCCTAAGATTTGGATATAGCTAAAAGTATCAGATGTTGTGGACCCCAGCTAGGATCCTAAGCATTAGTGCAGAGGGTACCCAAACTGGCCTTTCTATGTAATCAGATTGGTGACTACCTTAATTGTAATTATACAAACTTCAATCAGCAACTTATGGAAGTAGATGCAGAGATTCACAGCTAGAAGGGGGCCAAGTTTATGGAGACCAGTCCAAGAGAGGGAGAAGCAATAATATGAGCAAAGGGGTCAAGACCATGATGGGGAAACCCATAGAGACAGCTGACCTGAGCTAGTGGGAGCTCACTGACTCCATATATTAATTTATCCCATTTCTGACATCAAGGGGGAACCTATAGAGGACCAAACTAGGCCCCTCTGAATGCAGATGACAGTGATGTGGTTGGGGTATCCTGTGGCATTGGGACCAGGATTTATCCCTAGTACTTGAACTGGCTTTTTGGAGCCCATTCTCTTTGAAGGGATACCTTGCTCAGACTAGATACAGTGGAAAGGGCCTTGATCCTGCCTCAAAGTGATATGTCAGACTCTGTTGACAGGTATGGAAGGTCCTTATGTCTATATTTTGATTTTACTGGTTAAGGAAGAAATAAAACTGGCTTGGCCTATAGCATGGGAAGAGGAAGGCAGAGTTAGGAGATGCCATGAAGCCACCACTGGAGATAGATGTGGGCTGGTAGGCCATGACTTCATCATGATATTCAGATTAATAGAAATGGGATAAATTAATATATGAGTTATCCAATAAGAAGCTAAAGCTAATGGGCCAAGCAGTGACTTAATTAATACAGTTTCTATGTGATTATTTCAGGTGTAAGCTAGCCAGGTGGCCAGGAAGATCAAGAGGCCCCCTCCTCCAACAGTTGACTCCCTATGGGAAGCCTTACCCTCCCTGAGCAGTGAATGCAGGATGGGGGATGGGAGTGAAGGAGGGAAGGGAGAGGGAACTGGGATTGGTATGTAACATAAGAAAAGATTGTTTTAAAAAACAAATTTAAAAACAAATTGTTTTAAAGAATAAATTTAAAAACAAAACAAAAAACTTAGACAGGAATAGTCAGTTTCTAAATTTCATCTCCCATCTAATAATTTAAAATGTCTCTATAATTTCAATAAACGGGGAAACTAAGGTTTTAATAAATTAATCCAGTTGATTTAAAAAATGTCAGGCATAACAGGAAGTCTTTTAAACTCTCTTTGCATTACTTTATTTTCTACTTACACATGAAGAATGATAAAAGCTGTATCAATAAAATTATACTGTTTTCCAGGCATGACAGAATCTTGACAAAACTTCCCATATGCCAGCCAAGTTGCTGAAGTATCTTACATGCGTCAAGTAGGTCAAAACCTCAGGGCCACTCTAACACTTGAGAAAAACAAGTGTTGAGAAGCATTAAATGGCCACTCTAGCTTACACCGTGAGTCATGGATCTGAGAAAGCAAGTCACAGTTCAGAGAAACGATCTCTCCTTGAGACAGGAATTACAAAGGAATATAGTAAATATACTCTTTGAGGAATGATAGCATTATATCAACGTGTCCTTGGAAGTCTTAAAACTATTGCCAGGTGGGGTGAGAAATTTTCCAGAACTTACTGCAAAGAAAATGGGGTTATGGTAAATGTGTTTCTGTTCTCAGATCTTGCAGACAGTGTCCCCAAGGAAGTTGCCCTTATATGCTAATTTTTATGGCTTGTGCAGTCTTTGTTTTAGTTTTATTATGGTCTTCATCTGATAGTGCCATAAAATATGAGAGAATGGGAGAAATGAGAGAGTGGAGGAGGAAGAGGGGCAAGTATCTACCCTACACCCACCCCACCCTATACATACCCTCACTCTGGTCATCTCCCCCTACACCTCCCCACCCCTACACACACCCTCACTCTGGTCATCTCCCCCTACATCCTCCCTACCCCTACACATACACTAACTCTGCCCATCTCCCCCTACATCCACCCTACCCTACACATACACTAACTCTGGTCATCTCCCCCTAGACCTCCCCACCCCTACACATACACTAACTCTGATCATCTACCTCTATACCTCCCCACCCTTACACATACACTAACCCCACCTTCACATGTAGTTTTCAAAGACTCCTTGTTTCTTTCACAAATTAACCTAGTAAAGATAAGCTGTGTTTCTTTTTAAAAACACCTTTAGTGTACAAGTACAAGTTACCCTTTCAATGGTTCGAAATAATTGATTCATGATCTACAAAATTAAATGATGTCTCCCTCATACACAGAGAGAAAATAAAAAGCCCAGAAAGCCTCTTGACCTGAAGAGAAAGACTCTTAAGGTTTTTATCCACCTAACCATGATGACCAGTAGAATTAATCTCTGGACAAAGTGTGTGCAACATGTTATCCAAACTACAGAACACATATTGAATAAAAACTATTGCAGACAATGCCCTATTCAAGATTCTTTCTTCGGCCAGGAGGTGGTGGCTCACATCTTTAATCCCAGCACTTGGAAGGCAGAAGTAGGCAGATCTCTGTGAGTTCAAGGCCAGACTAGTGTACAAGAGCTAGTTATAGGACAGGCACCAAAGCTACACAGAGAAACCCTATCTTGAGAAACAAAAAACCAATCAAACAAAAAAATCAAGATCCCTTCTTCTACTCAAAGGAAAAGAGAAAAATCTCACATGTACAAGTTTCTACTTGAAGAACTTTCTGTTTCCCCTGATGATTAAGATAAAAATGAAGCCAACCAGAGTGAGATGTGGCTAAGTTTTAACAGAGTAATGTAAATGGAAACTGCATTTCATTTCCCAGATGCCCAAACCCAAATAATCACGCAGAAACTACATGAATTACAACGCTGTTTGTCTGATGGCTTAGGCATATTTCTAGATAGCTCTTACATCTTAAATTAACTCCTTTCTATTCATCTGTGTATCACCATTAGGCTGTGGCCTAATTGTAAGGTTCTAGCATTTGTTTCCTTTGGCAGTTACATGGCTTCTCCCTGATTCCACAATATATATATATGGATTTCCTGCCTGGCTTTGACTTCATCTTTGCATTCCATTTTCATCAGATGTTTTACTGTCTCTGGGTACACATTCTCTTTTTATTAAGATTATTGGCCAAATTATATTAGGATCCTGTGATAGTGTTCATGTCAGATTGTGACAATACAGAATCACCTAGCAGATGGGACTTTGAACATATTTATAGGAGGCTATTTAAATGATGTGAGAACTTCATTCCCTAGCTGGATTCCTGGACTGTATGAAATGGGCTGAGTGAGCTCAGCATTAGCATTTGTTCTTCTCTGTTTTCTCATGTGACCGGGGTTTCAAGCTCCTGTTACTTTGATTACCATGCCATGCCAGACTACATCACTGAACTATGAGCTGAAATAAACCCTTTTTCCTTGAGTTGTCAGGGTATTTTACCCACAACAGCAAGAAAAGAAACTAAGTCCCACCTACCTCTACGAACATGATGATCTCACAAGAACGCATTTTCAGATAAGATCACATTAAACACCTTTGGGAAGAAAATAATTCAGGGCCTATGTATCTTTAATTGCTTGTTTATAAGTGAAATACCATCAAAAATTGCATATTGAGAGTGAAAAAACCATCAGAACTAATTTGCAAGTTAGAATAAGAGATAATGGACTTCTCGCAGATCTCAAATGGTCTAGGAAAGAGTCCCAAATGAGAAGAACTTGGGATAACAAAACAATTCAACTTTTGGATGTTGTGGGCCACATAGGCTCCTCTTTGCTGTCTTACAGATGTGCAAAACATTATTTCTTCTTTCACTTCAACCACAGTAACACTAAAACACTGTGTATACTAGAAAGGAAAGGACACCAGGCTAGTAACAAAGAAACTGAGGGAGAAGTCAGGACTTCTCTGGTTCTGTCCTTTTTGTGTTGGTGCCATTCATGGAGGCAGTAGATGCTAGCTAGAGGAGTTATTCTCAAACTTCCTAATGCTGTAACCCTTTAATACAGTTTCTCATGTTGTGGTGACACCCCAACCATAAAATTAATTGCATTGCTACTTCATAACTGTAATTTCCTTCTGTTACAAATCACAGTGTAAATATCTGATATGCAGGATATTTGATATATGACCCCTGTGAAAGTGTCATTCAACCTCTAAAGGAGCTGTAAACCACAGGTTGAAATCCACTATGCTAGCGCATAGTGCTGACGAGAAAGACTGACAGTGGACAGGCAGCCTATAGTTGAGAAAAGACAGGTTCGGATATGCTGCTGAAGCATTCAGAAAGAAAGGAAAATGGTGAAAAGTAGGAGTATTTCTGAAAGTGAATATATTTCTATGTGCTACAATTATTTTAAACACTGAAATTACTTTAGCTTATACAATACCTGTAATAAATTCACAAGGCAAGCATGATTACTTTCCAAATCTTACAGCACAGTTAAGTAAGGTACCACAAGTAACTAACTGAGATTTAACTTGGTTTCAGACAATATTTTCTTAACCATGGTGGAAGTCATTGTATTAAGATGTTATTACCAGGTAAATTTGTAGACTATACGATATATATAGTTACGGATCAATTAAAATAGTTAATGTTTTCAAGTAAGTTAATAAATGTAAAACATTTAATGAGCAGTTTTCTTTCAAAGACTATATTAATTTTCTCTTGTTCTGTAACACTTATTTTTGTAATGCTGTTTTGTCCAGTGTTCAGTAGCTAATATCAGTAAAGGTATATGTGTGATTGAGGGGAATTTCTTTCCATATGTTAAGTGTAAAGTTATAAAACAAAGAGTTAACATGAAACAAAAAGCTCTAGGTCTTTATAAACTGAAACAAAATATCCAGGAATACTGTTAGTTGCTTGAAGGGCAAGGATACAAAGACAAGAAATTTCTCTATAGGCATTCCATTTTGCAAACATATTTTATCCCTAATTATATTCTGCCATCAATAAAGGAAATTATATCTAATATTAGACCCAGGATTTTTACTTGAAAGTGTATTCTGGACATGTCAAAGTGTTAATAAATATGAACCAGTATTATAAGTTCTCAAGGGCAATAATAAACAAGACACAATATTAGAATCCTCTAGAAAGTTAATTTTTGTTGGGTTAATAGACAAAATTTGGATGTTTCTTGTTTAGGATAATGATATAATAACACAGCTAGATTTTCTTATTTCATAAAAGAATATACTTTGGATGTGTGTACATGTCTATACATCTTTGTGTGTGTATCTATCTATCTATCTATCTATCTATCTATCTATCTATCTATCTATCTATGTGTCTGTGTCTTTGAGTGTGTGTGCCTTACAAAGAGATCAGGCCCTTTGTTTGTCCGGGCCACCTGGCTAGCTTACACCCAAAATACCCACATAAAAAACTGCATTCATTAAAACACTGCTTGGCCTATTAGCTCTAGTTTCTTATTGGCTAATTCTTACATCTTAATTTAACCCATTTCTAATAATCTGTGTATGGCCATGTGACTGTGGCCTACCGGCAATATTCTAACCAGCGTTCATCTCAGGCCTAAGATCCATGGCGTCTGCCACTCTGTCCTTCTTCCCAGCATTCAGTTCTGTCTTCTCTGCCTACCTAAGTTCTGTTCTATCAACTAGGCCAAGGCAGTTTCTTTATTCATTATCCAATGAAAGCTACACAAAAACAAAAGGAACTCTGTGTGTGTGTGTGTGTGTGTGTGTGTGTGTGTGTGAGAGAGAGAGAGAGAGAGAGAGAGAGAGAGAGAGAGAGAGAGAGAGTTTAAAGGCCAGAGTTTGACAGATATCTTCTTCAATGGCTCTCCACCCAACTTTTGAGACAGGGCATCACTGAACTTGAAGCTTGCCAGTTTAGCTTGAATAGCTAACCAGCTAGTGCCAGAGATATTTCTGTCTCCATTGTTTCTCAAAATACTAGGATTACATACATACTCAACCATGCCCTGTTTTTTCATTGGTTCTAGGGATCCAAACCCAGATCCTCATGTTTTCAGGACAAGCATTTTGCCCACTGAGATATACACCCAAGAACTATATGGTTGACATTAAGAGGAGCACTATAAAATATTTATAGGTAAAGAAAAATAAACCATGACTGCTTTAGGCAAGGCATGTTTAATGCCTTCATAATGTAGTGGAAATTTTGGGGTTTAACAGGCAATTTATGCCTCTGTGTTTTAATAGCAAATGTAGCATTAGTGTGCATTTCTCTCACTTCCACATGAGGCTCTGTTGTCTCTTTATTTGTAATGATATAGACTATTAAATGGGAATGCCGTGGGTATTGTTAATTTATTTCATCTCCATGGACTGAAATAAAGCACAGATAATGGGTTCTTAGGAGGAATGTAGACATTTCCCCTCTAAGCTGGGCTATTTTCTTACCCTTCTTTTCCATGGATGATTTCACCATGATTTCTTTCCAAGAGATCTTGTTTCCTTATCTTTACTGCTTATTTTTCAGACAATGATGATTTATAGTGACAATTCTTGAAGCTGCTATTCAGATTTCATTCACAGAAACATGAGCATATAAAAAGGCAACCATTTACTCTATAAAATCCAAATGATTAAAATACATTGCTAATATTTGTCCTTGTATCCACAGATAAGTGAAGTTCTCATCCCTCATCAAGGAAACTTCTCTTTGCAACAGATTAAAATTATTACAAAAGCTCCACAACCTATATAAATGCAAAGTTGTAAAGCCAAGTCAAATGAACTTCCACACATAAGGCTCAGATGTAAGAGACCAAAGATTGGGGAGTTCACTATGAGGCTGTGCTTCCTAGGAATGTCACAAGCTATACCCATGAAATCTCAACAACAGATTGCCTATACATGAACTAATCAATAACCAGTGTACATGCCCAAGTGCCAGGGAAAGGCCAAAAAGGGCTCAACCCTGCACAAAGAACCATAGGCAACTAAGGAATGCCAAGAGCAGAAGAAATAGTCTTCCTCACAGAGGAGCAACCTTGGTTATTCAATATCAAATGTTCAGCTTTGAAAGTGTAAGAACAAGTAATATTATACAGACTGAGCTAGTTGTATTTAGGAATATGTATATATGAATATAACAAGTAATGAGAAAAGAAGTCATGAACTTGAAAAAGAATAAGGAGGGGTATCTCAGAGAATTTGTATTGAGGAAAGAGAAGGGAGAAATGGTGTAATTATAATCTCAAAAAATAAAGGAAGTAATAAAAAATTAAAGATGAAGCATCTGCCCAAGCACATGCCAAAGAGCACACAGTTTCAGCCTTAGATTTGAAAGTAACTGTAAACCCATTATAGACTCCATAGGCAAGACATGACTAAATATAATTATACCATGCCAAAATCCCAGATTAATGTCTTCCTAAGAAACTGCAGTTTAGATAAATGAGTCCCTGCCACTAAAAGGGATCAAAAATATAATTTAATGTAAATCACAAAAAGGAAATCAGAATAGAGTGGAATTGTAAAGAGAGAAGTGGGGTGCATGCTTT
Organism: Microtus ochrogaster; assembly: GCF_000317375.1. Classification (NCBI taxonomy): domain Eukaryota; kingdom Metazoa; phylum Chordata; class Mammalia; order Rodentia; family Cricetidae; genus Microtus; species Microtus ochrogaster. The sequence goes on from NC_022030.1 coordinate 42,932,737, forward strand.
AGTGAAAGAATAAAGTATGGGTCTGCACACGTTGTATGCTTTGTTGGCTGTAGCTGGGCCCTACGGTCTTCCTCTGTGGAGGGGATGAGAAGGCATGGCATCAATGGCGCAAACAGTGGGAGTCAGGCATTAGGCATACAGCAGATTTCTTTATTCAACAACAGGGAAAACCTCATTTACCCTTCCAGCACCCAGGCGTTTTGGTCCATTGAAATCGCATGGTCACTCCTCATTGGCTAGGCATGACTGGGACCTCTGACAGCTCCAGGAAGACTCCAGGTTGACTCCTTTTGGCCTGGTAGGCCTTAACTTCCTACATACATTGGGAACACAGAACAGGAACTTATAGCTAGGTTTTGAGCCTGCCTGATCAGAGTCCTTTTTTGTCATTGTAGCTATTAATTTATGGGTTTTGCCTGGAATAGGTTCTAGTATTTTCCCTCTCCTTACTCAAAGCACTGCCCAGCAGCCCCAAGATGGTGTATTTTTGATGAGAAGGCCCCTCAGCGTTGTGTGGTCTTAGTCCCTTTGGCAGGTAAGAATTTGGACATCCACCCTTTCTTTTTTTGTGTGTTGTCTGCCAATTTTTTCTGTCCATTTGTCTGTCCATTTGTCTCCTGTCGCCCTCCACAAAATATGTAACCTCTTCTTCACTTCCTCCCCTTCCATGCCTGATCTCTCTACATCTGATGAAGGGGAGACAGACAGTTCAGGCCCCCGGGGCCCTGCTGTAGTGAGTATGGCCACAGTTAAGATTGTCCGTGCTGCTTCCCAGTTAGCTCCATTCCTGCCATGGGAAGCTACAAATTTCACTGGAGTACTATTGTAGCTGTTGGCAGAGCTGAGCAGGAAATCCCCCATTGGGTTTATAGGAAGGCTGAACCTGCAACTGCAGGGGACCAGCAAGTGCCATGGCACTTGTCCTAGCTGTGCTTGACCTCATTCTTACGGTAGTACTCTGGCCTGACTGGCCATGGGAGTGAAAGTAGCCTGGTGGGGCCTCAGTTGCAAACCCCGCAGCATGAGGGGCCTGTCATCATCCGTGCATGACTCACACCAGCACGTTCAGTGCACTGTTTCACTACCGCAGGGCAAGTCAGCTGCCAACATCAGCCTCTGTGAGCCCCACAGCCCTCTGAGCGGCAGACCCCCAATGAGCTCCTACTCATGGCTGCTACTTGGGCAAGCCCAATCCCCACTCCTAATGAGACCAAAGCAAAGAACAGTGATTACTGAACAGAGCTGGGGAAGTCCTAAATTAACAAAAGATGGGCTCACTGTTGCAAAGTCAATTGATTTGAAGGATAAATACAAAATTATCATTTAAACTTGTTCAAGATATTACCAATGTCACAAATGAAGAGACTGGGGATGGCATTACCACTGCTACTGATCTGGTACATTCTATTGCCAAGGAAGGATTTGAGAAGATCAGCAAAGGGGCTGATCCAGTAGAAATCTGGAGAGGTATGATGGTGGCTGGTGATGTCATAATTGCTGACAGGGTGGTTGGCCAGCACCTCCTCAGACTCCAAGCCCACAGCTGCCTTCCTGGGACAGACTCTTCTTCATCTGCAACACCACTCACTGACATCAAATTCCTGGAGTCCCTCAGGCTGAGCAGTCTGTCAGTACCCCATCCTCCACGCTCCCTCCCCTACTCCAAAGCCCACTATGCTGTTTGCGATGCTGAGCCCACCTGCCAACTCTTTCTCCATTGCCATCCCTGGCTCAATTTGTGCTTCTCCAATGTTTAAGCCCATTTTTATGTTATGACCACACCTAAAAGTGAAAAGAATAGTCCGTTGACATCTATTTCCTCAGCCACACTACAACTTCACCCAGCATTTATACACTATGCCCCCTTTATCAATCTTAAATATGGGTGCATGTGGTAATAGATACCTGTTCATCCTTTGTTTATGCCCTCTTTCTTTCTGGGGAGAAAGCTGTCAATGCTACCATGGCTCTTAAGTTGGTCATGGTAGTTATGGGAATACCTTGGACACTTAAGACTGCTGATGGCCCTGTCTATGCCTCTCAACAATTCAATAACTTCCCGGAGTCCTGGAAGATTTCCCATAATACTGGCATCCTAAAGTGCTCTAAAAAGAGTGGTCCCTTTGTATGCCATACAGCATAGAAAACATAAAACTCATACTTTCTATAATTTATATAAACATGTTTATCTACAGAAGTACAGAAAAGTGTAAAGAAAACAGAAGCATCATGTGTATTGCTTCTCAGGTAGTGTCTAATGTCACTGCACTCAATTTTACCATTTTTATCTTGAACGTACTTAGAAGGCAGAAGATGTGGGTAAACCTCAGAAGATCTGCAAGATGATCTAATTTTCCCTTGATTTATTTTATGTCAATACTATCTCCATTGGAATCTTACTCTCTTGCCCTAGCTGTAAGAAAAATACTTGATTTCTATTCTATTGCTACTGATTGATTCAGCTGTGCCCTTGTGTGTGGTGCCTGGAGGAGATATTCATCTGTCACAATGAATGTTCAATTAGACTGTAGTTACTCTCTTCTTGCCATTACGTTCCTTCCTGATACACCCCTGAAGTCACAGTGATTATTTAATGGACCAGAAAACACCTTATGATAACCCACCACCTCTGGACCTGTGTATTCCTGCAAATATCTGTGAAAGTTCTTTCCTTTTGGCTTGTACCAGGAGATGACACTGTGAAATTAATGGGGTGACCTAACTGAGGTCACTAGCAAGCTATTGCTCTCTTGAAAGAACATGTTTCCTATACACATAGGAAAGTTCATTTGGTGGACATTTTGCTTTGTAATAGCATTTAATACTCTGGGAATTGCTAAAAGGTTTTATCATTGGCACACAGATATACACCTGTTTGACATCTGTAGGCATTTGAATTTGAGACTTACTGTTTAAAAATAATAATGAAACAGGTAGGAAATCACTAAATTTTAGTTTTTGACCTCTTGGTCATAGCAGATATAAAACCAAATTGTGGTTAAGTAGCAAATACCTTTGGATGAATGTGGCAAACGGAAACAGAGGTTGTCATAAGAAGTACCATATTTTACTTCAGAAAATTAATAAAATTATTTAGTAAGTACTATTGTCTTGGTGGAAGTTTCTATTGATGATGATAAGGCGCCTTAACAAAACACAATTTGGGGAGAATCTCAAGTTATACTCCATCACTGAGTGAAGTTAAGGCAGGACCTGCAGAAGCCATTGAGAAGCACAGTACACTGAGTTTCTCCTCTAGCCTTGCTTGGCTCGATTTCTTGTGCCATGCAGGACTACCTGTCCAGGAATGGCAATGCCTGCAATGAGTGTGTTCCTCCCACATAAATCATAAGTTAAGAAAATGCCTTTCAGACTAGCCTACAGGTCAATCATATGGAGGGACTTTCTTAATTAAGATTTACTCTTCCCAGATAGGTATAGTTTTATGTCAAGTTGACAAAAACCAGTCAACACAATAAGATTTAAGTAGTAGAAGTTAGAATTCACTTTGGTGGTTTGTAACTTATGAGCAAAGAAATTGTATTAGAACTGTGAAACACTAAAAAGAACTAAAACAAAACAAATTTATAGGAATAAAAGTTTTTGAAAACTCCATAAAGCATTGGGAATAAAAGCAACAGGTTAACTAATAACTGGCAGCTATTAAAAGATTTTAGTATTTATGAGACATGTTGAGGAGGTTTAAGCAAAATAAAGCCAAAAAAAGTATGTACCACAGCTACAAATGGCAGCTGGCTATCTTAATACTGAGGGTACTCTGAATAATGAGTAAAAAGAGAGCAATTGCTTGGAGGTAGATAGTAATTATATTCATTCACTGTTTTCCTGGATACCTAGAAGGTAAATAGAAGCCTGAGTATGTCTAGAATTTGATGGCAACTACCTCAGAAAGATAGAAAGAAATTATATGAAAGCCAGATATTTTTCAAATAGTCAACAAAGCATTAGTGGATGAATATTGGCTATATAAATGAAAACTCAGTTGTGCTAAAAGTAATACTATTAAAACTTGATAATTAGAAGCCATCAGGAGAGGATGCCTCAGCAGCATGGCAGGCAGACCAGGCCACCCGGAGAGAAAACCTCAGCAGAGCAGCAGGCTGTGGTGATAGCAGTGGCCTCTGGAGATTGCTTGACCACCAGAACCTCAGACTAAACCCTGACTGCAACTGGAGGAGCAACCATTGGGGGAACAGCCATGCCTGCACCAGGAGGAGTGAGCATCTGAGTCATGGGTGTGTAAGCACCTGGACAAATGATTACAGAAGGCTCTGCTCTGCTTACATCTAAAGGAATGTTCAAAGGAACCACAGCCCCCAACTACATCAATCAAAAAAGGAGACACTCTTGAAAGACAGACCCAGCTGTTCCAGTTGGAGGAAGAAATGGGTAGGCAATAGGGTAAGAATACACTAAAAATATAAAGAATACAGCACCACCAGAAACTAGTGGTTCTACATCAGCAAACCAGAGCAACCTAACACAGATTAAGCAGAAGAAAATGACTTTAAAAATAACTTTATGATGATGGTTGAGGCCCTTAAAGAGGTATTGAAAAATTCCCTTAAAGAAGTAGAGGAAAAGGCAAACAAAAATTAGAAGAAATCAATGAATCCAAAAGAAAAAAAAAAAGAGAAAAAGCAATCAAACAGGTGAAAGGCACAGTTTAAGACTTGAAACAGAAAATAGAGATAATAAAGAAAACAAAACCCCAGGGAAATCTAGAAATGGAAAATCTGGGTAAGTGATTAGAAACTACAGATATAAGCATACAAACAGAAAACAAGAGGAGGAAGATATGATAGAGGAAAAAGATACATTTGTCAAAGAAAATGCTAAATCCAACAAATCCTTAACACAAAATATCCAGAAAATATAGGACACCACAAAAAAAAACTGAACCTTAGAATAATAGGAACTGAATAAGGAGAACTCCAGCTCAAAGGCATAGAAAATATATTCAACAAAATCATAGAAGAAAACTTTTCCTAACCTACAGAAGGACATGCCTATATGAAAATACAAGAAGGTTACAGAATACCAAGGAGACTGGACAAAAAAAAAAGGGCTCTCTCCACAAAACAATCAGAATGTTAGAATAGAACACCAACACTAACTTCAGAAAGCCCACAAACACAGAGAAACTGAACAATGTTCAAATGAATCACCACTGGATCAAGGGAGAAAAAAGGAAGAAGTTAAAGACTTTCTAAAATTCAATGAAAATGACTACAAAACATACCTAAACCTAGGGGACACAGTGCTAAAAAAAAGTTCATAGCACTAAGTGCCTACATAAAGAAGTTTAGAAAATCCCACACTAGCAAATGAACAGTACAAAACAAAAGAAATCTCTAGAACAAAATGAAACAAACTCACCCAAGAGGATTGGATGACAGGAAATAATCAAATTGAGAGCTGAAAACAAAGAAAACAATACAAAGAATCAATGAGAAAAAGTTGGTTCTTCATAAACATCAACAAAAAAACCTTTATTCAAACTTACCAAAAGGCAAAAGAGAATATTCAAATTAACAAAATCAGAAATGAAAACATAACAACAGACATAGGGGAAATTAAGAGAATCATCAGATCACATACAATCACATACTTCAAAAACCCATACTCCACAAAATTGGAAAACTTAAAGGAAATGGACAATTTCCTGGATAAGTACCATATAAAAAAATTAAATCAAGACCAGATAAGCAAATCAAATATACCTATAACCTCTAAGGAATTAGAAACAGTCACTAAAAGTCTCCCAACCAAAAAACGGACAGAGCCAGATAGTTTCAGCACAAAATTCTACAAGATTTTCAAAGATGAACCCAAATTTCCCCACATGATAGAAACATAAGGAACATTTCCAAACCCTTTTTACAAGACTACAGTTACCCTGATACCCAAACCACTCAAAAATATTATTAAGAAAGAGAATTACAAACCAATATCTCTTTTGAACATTAATGCAAAAATACTCAATAAAATACTGGCAAACCAAATCCAAGAACACATGAGAAAAATCATCTACCATGACCAAATAGGCTTCGTCCCAGAGATGCAGGAATTGTTCAACATATGAAAATCTATCAATGTACGCCGGGCAGTGGTGGCTCATGCCTTTAATCCCAGCACTCCGGAGGCAGAGGCAGGTAGAACTCTGTGAGTTCGAGGCCAGCCTGGTCTACAAGAGCTACTTCCAGGACAGGAACCAAAAAGCTACGGAGAAACCCTGTCTCGAAAAATCAAAGAAAAAAAAAAAGAAAAAGAAAATCTATCAATGTAAATCACTGTATGAACAAAATGAAAGAAAATACACATGATCATCTCATTAGATGCTGAAAAAGCCTTTGACAAAATTCAACACCCCTTCATGATAAAGGTCTTGGAGAGAGGAGGAATACAAGGAACATACCTAAACATAATAAAGGCAGCATACAGAAAACCAACGTCAAACTAAATGGAGCGAGATTCAAAGTGATCTCACTGAAATCAGTAACAAGACAAAGCTATCCATTCTTTCCATAGCTATTTAGCTTAATACTTGCAGTTCTAACAAGAGCAATAAGACAACAAAAGGAGATCAAAGGAATACAAATTGAAAAGGAAGAAGTCAAACTTTCACTATTTTCAGATTATATGATAGTATACATATGTGACCCCAAAAATTATACCCAGGAACTCATACAACTGAACTGATAAACACCCTCAGTAATATAGCAGGATACAAGATTAACTCAAAATATTAATACCCTTCCTAAATCCAGATGATAAATGGGCTGAGAAATAAATCAGGGAAATATCACCCTTTACAAAAGCTGCAAATAACATAAAATAACTTGGGGGTAAAGCTAACCAAACAAGAGAAGGACCTGTATGAGAAGAACTTTAAATCCTTTAAAAAATAAATCAAAGAAGACATCAGAAAATAGAGAGATCTCCCATGCTCTTGTGCAGGTAGAATCAGCATAGTGAAAATGACTACCTTACCAAAAGCAATCTACAGATTCAATGAAATCCACAGCAAAATCACAGCAAAGTGCTTCACAGACCTTGAAAGAACAATATTTGACTTCATGTTTAAAAAAAAACAATAATAGTCAAAACAATTCTGTACAAGAAAGGAACATCTAATCCCTGACTTGAAACTCTACTACAGAACTACAGTAATGAAAACAGCCTGGTATTGGCATAAAAACAGATGTGAATCAGTGATCTAGGCTGGAGCAGGCCTGAGATGGCAAGCTCTACAGGAGTTGGAGCAGATCCAGACCAGGAAAATTTGCAGAAGCAGGACTGAGCCAGCAACCTAGGCCAGAGCAGACCTAAGACAATGAAATCCACAAGAGCAGGTAGAGGACAGCAACTACTGAGAAAGTTGGCCAGAGTCAGAGACCTCTGTGGGTACAAGTGTGAATCTGGGACCTCCAAGGGAGTAGACCTGAGCCAGGACCCCTGCAGGTACAAGCATGTGTCTGGAACCTCCAAGGAAGTAGGCAGGAACAAGAGACCTCTGCAGGCCCAGGCGTGAGTCTAGGACCTCTGAGGGAATAGGCCTAAGCCAGGAACTCTGCAGATCCAGGCATTAGTCTGGGACCTCTGAGGGAGTAGGCAGGAACCAGAAGCTTCTGCAGGCCCAGGCACAAGTCTGGAACATCTGAGGGAGTAGGCCTGAGTTGGAGACCTTTGCAGGACCAATCCCAATCCAGGGATCTCTGCAGGAGTGATCCACATGAGGGACATTTACAGAAACAGGTCTGAGCTGGCAACCTAGGCTAAAGCAGGCCTGAGACAGTGAACTCCACAGGAATGGGGCAAAGCCTAGGAGCACTGAGCAACCTCCAAGAACATGAGTGACCAACAGGATAATTGGAAACATGACACTGACTGCACCACGAGGAGCAACCATCTGAGCCTTGGATCCACTGGCACCTGAAAGAATAATTACTAGAGTCGCAGACAGTCCCAACTACACCAATTAGAGAAAAAGATAAATAGACAAGGTAAGAACACACACAACAACACAAAGACCAACACGACACCAGTAAAATCTAGTGACCCTACAACAGCAAGACTTGAACAAACAAATACAGATGAATCAGAAGAAAATGATCTAAAAAGTAACTTTAGGAGAATGTTTGAGTCTCCTAAAGAGGAAATGAGAAATTCCCTCAAAGAAATGGAGAAAAAGACAAAAAATTGGAAGACATCAACAAATCCCTTAAAGAAAACCAAGAAAAAGCAATGAAACATATAAAAGAAACTGTTCAACACTTGGAAATTGAAATAGAGACAATAAAGTAAACACAAGCTGAGGGAATTATAAAAACAGAAATCATGATAAAATGATCAGGAACCACAAATGCAAGCATAAACAGCAGAATACAAGAGATGGAAGAGAGAATCACAAACTCTGAAGATACAATAGAGGAAATAGACTCATCAGTCAAAAAAACATTAAATCTAACAAAAGCCTAACTGCAGAAGGAGCAGCAGGCCACTTTCTGCTGCCTGGCTCCTGGCCACCAGCTAGCTTTACCCAAAATAATTACATGGAAACTGTATTCTTTTAAACACTGCCTAGCCCATTAATTTCAGCCTCTTATTGGATAATTCTCACATCTTGCTTTAACCCATATTTAGTAATCTGTGTAGCACCATGAGGTAGTGGCTTACCGGGAAAGATTCAGCATGTCTGACCTGGCAGCTGGTACCATGGCGTATTACCAACTATGCTTTCTTTCTCCCAGCATTCTGTTCTGTCTACTCCACCTATAGGAATCCTGCCCTATCAAAAAGCCAAGGCAGTTTCTTTATTAACCAATTAGAGCAACACATAGACAGATGACCCTCCTCCATCATTTCCCCTTTTTCTGTTTAAACAAAAAAAGGCTTTAACTTTAACATAGTAAAATTACATATAACAAAACAGTTATCAAGCAAGAATTACAGTTACAATATTTATATCTACTTTATCTTTTATCATAACTAAGGAAAACAATAACTATCTATCTATTCTGCAACTCCATCAAACACTTTAGAAGGATATAATATTACCCAAGTAAACAAGAAGTAAGAAACTTCCGAAACTCTAGAAGTGACAGAGACATCTCACTGCCTGGACAGTCACCCAAAGTTCTTTTGTACCACTGGGGCATCCATCTTTGGCCTTCAGGTCCATAGTATCCAGAGACATTTCCATGAAGCAGGAAATTTCAAAGGCAGTTCAGTCACTATCTGCTGTGTCCTGCAGAATGTCTCGCAGACTCTTTTATGAATCAGGAACCCCGAAAGACCATCTCACCTTTAGGCAAGTTCAGCAGTCCTCTCTCTGTGGGTTCTTTTGAGTCTAGTTCATGCATCAGTTTAGGCAAGAGCAGTTTCTTGCCCAAATGGCTAACCAACTCCATAAGGAGCCTCTTCGATGCCCATCTTCCTCTTGAAGTACATTAGTGCTGCCAGGAGCAGATGTGTCTCATTGCCATGAAAAGCCCTAATATATTAAAACATGTAAAGTTCCATATTCTGTAGTCTTTGAAAAATATGAAGAATGCCTATTTAACTGAAATATATCTTTATATATCTAGAAAATCTAACTAATATGACTACAAGTTTGACTATTATTGACTATTATCCATTAACAACCTATATACATTACATTTTTAAATGAACTACACAATCACAATACCTTAGTTAAGGTCAGAAATACATATACATATAACAAAATTGTCCTTAAATTTATATCAACAGAGTAAAGTATACACCAATGTAAATGTATTCATATTTATATCATTTCCCCTTTAAATGTAAAAGAACATTTATAAGCAATATATGGGAATATAGGCGCAGTTATTTCTCTCCAAACTGCTTCATGCTGAATGGGGGTACTGTCAATTAGGTCTTTCATGGTATAACCTGTTAGGTGAAGTAATTTTCTGAAGGTGTTCATGGTGACCTTTTAGGAGGACATGGTCTATCATACCATATTGGGATAGAAGCAACTTACAGGGTCTCATCCTTTGTGAAAACAAAAGAAGACCCTCTCTAAAGCATTATATCCTTAGATCCAAATTCTGAAATCATAATACCCTTATGATATCCATTCTGGTTTAGCTTGGCAGCCCATATAATGAAATGTCTTTCTGTACTTAGCTCCTTCACAGTCAAAAATTTTAAAAAAAACACAATGTACATAATCCAGACTCTGAATTTTCCATTTTTATGTGGTTTATTTTTCTTTATTTCTTTTAATCTATAACTATCTGTACTCCGTCTCTTAAAGACTTTACCCTTTTTTTAAGACATTAACTTTATTCTCTATATCCTTTTTCTTCTCTCTCCCAAGCCTATGTACACTCATCCAACATTGTGAGATTTTTTTATGTCTGAATTTGTCCCTTTGTGAATCTGTAATTTTTACTATCTAGGAGCATTTTTGTTTTTCACCCTTAAATCACTAAGTGCTTAAGAATCTAAGCTGTGACCTTTCTAGGTCAAAAACAAATACTGTGGGTTGTCCCACCCAGTTCAACATTGTGGAGCCCCTTGTGACTGAATCAGTTGTGCTTCTGAGCTGCAGAGCAGTGGGTTGTTCTGGATGTTCGCTCCACCTCTCTCCAATTTCAAAATGGAGGAATACCATTTTCTATTAGCTCTAGGGCTGCCAGGTAGGAGCAGCGCTCAGCACCTTAACTCTGAGACTGAGCGTTCAGCAGAGAAACTCATTTTATCCAAGTTACATCCAAATCTGACATAATCTGACATGCAGAGCACTGCACAGCCTGGAAACATCTCTCTGTATGGCAGCAGGAATCCACCATGCTCTCCCTCCTGCCTAAGCCTGATTCCGATATGGGACACCATAAAAAAAAAAAAAAACCTAAGTAAGAATAATAGGTATAGAAGAAACAGAAGCACAACACAAGAGCACAGAAAATATATTTAACAAAATCATAGAAGAAAACATTCCCAACCTAACGAAAGCTATGTCTATGAAGATACAAGACGCATACAGAACACCAAATAGACTGAATCAAAAAAGGTCCCATTGCCATATAATAATCAAAATACTAAGCATACAGAATAAAGAATATTAAGAGCTGCAAAGGAAAAAGGCCAAGTAACATATAAAGTCAGACCTATCAGAATTACACCTGACTTCTCAATGGAGGCAGTGAAAGCCATAAGGTCTTAATCAAGTGTTATGTAGACATTCAGAGACCACAGATGCCAGCCCAGACTACTGTACCCAGCAAAACTTTCAATCACTATAGAAGGACAAAACAAGATATCCCATGACAAAAGCAGATTTAACGAGTACCTAGCCACAAACTCAGCTTTACATAAAATACTAGAAGAAAAACTCCAACCCAAGGAAGTTTGCTACATCAGCAAAAACATAGACAACTGATGATCTCACAACAGCAAATCCCAAAGAACAGAAAAACACACAAATTAACATCACTGGTAATTAATATCCCTTAACATAAATGGACTTAATTCACCTATAAAAAGACACAGGCTAATAGATTTGATATGAAAATAGAATGCATCCTTCTGCTGCATACAAGAAACACACCTCAACCTCAAAGACAGACATCGAATCAGAGTAAAGGGTTGAGAAATAATTTTCCAATTGAATGGACCTAAGAAAAAAAGCTGGTGTCACTATTCTAATAGCTAACAAAATAGACTTCAAATTAAAATCAATAAAAAGAGACAAAAAAAGACATTTCATATTAGTCACAGAAAAAATCCATCAAGAGGAAATCTCAATACTGAACATCTATGTCCCCAAACCAAGGGAACCATCATATGTAAAAGAAACATTTATAAAGCTTAAATCATACATTAAACCACATGCATTAATAGTGAGAGACTTCAACACACCCCTCTCACCATTGGACAGGTCTGTCAGAAAAAAAAACTAACAGAAATAAGGGAGCTAACAGATGTTATGACTCAAATGGATTTAACAAACATCTATAGAATATTCCGTCCAAACATAAACAAATATACCTTCTTTTCAGCACCTCATGGAACCATCTTCAAAAACTGACCACATACTCAGTAACAAAACAAACCTCAACAGATACCAAAAAAATGGAATAATCCCATGTATTTTATCATATTACCATGGCTTAAGATGAGAATTCAACAGCAATACTAACTCCAGAAAGCCCACAAACTCATGGAAATTAAACAATGCTCACCTAAATCATCAATGGATCAAGGAAGAAATAAAGGGAAAAATTAAAGACTTCCCTAAAATTCAATGAAAATGATCACACAACATACCCAAATTTATGGTATGTTAAAAAAAAAAAGTTCATAGCCGGGCGGTGGTGGCGCACGCCTTTAATCCCAGCACTCGGGAGGCAGAGGCAGGTGGATCTCTGTGAGTTCGAGACCAAC
>NC_022030.1:42945274-42950815 GCF_000317375.1 Microtus ochrogaster
AAGAAGCTGGAAAAATCCTACACTAGTGAATTAACAGAACATTTGAGAACTTTAGAACAAAAAGAAACAATAACACCCAAGAGAACTAGACATCAGAAAATAATCAAATTGAGAGCTGAAATCAGCAAAATAGAAACAAAGAAAACAATACAAAGAATCAATGAGACAAAGAGTTGATTTTTTGAGAAAAACAACCAAAATATACAAACCTTTATCCAAACTAACCAAAAGGAAGAGAGAAAATATCTGAATTAATGAAATCAGAAATGAAAAGGGGGACATAACAACAGACATGGAAGAAATCAAAAGAATTATGAGGTTATATTTTGAAAATCCATATTCCACAAAATTAGAAAACTTAAAGGAAATGGACAACTTTCTGGATAAATGTTAGTTACGAAAATTAAATCCACATGAGATAAACTAATTAAACAGACCTATATATGCTAAAGAAATAGAAACATTTTCTTCATCCATTCTTCAGTTGAGAGGCATCTAGGTTGTTTCCAGGTTCTGGCTATTGCAAATAATGCTGCTATGAACATACTTGAACAAATGCTTTTGTAATATTCCTGATCATCTTTTGGGTATATTCCCAAGAGTGGTATAGCTGGATCCTGAGGTAGTAGGTTGAGTCCCAATTTTCTGAAAAGCCACCACACTGATTTCCAAAGTGGTTGCACAGGTTTGCAATCTCACCAGCAATGGATGGGTGTTCCCTTTATGCCACATTCTCTCCAGCATAGGCTATCATTGGTGTTTTTGATTTTAGCCATTCTGACAGGTATAAGATGATATCTCAAAGTTGTTTTGATTTGCATTTCCCTGATAGCTAAAGAAGTTGAACATGTCCTTAAGTATCTTTTGGCCATTTGAAATTCTTCTGTTGAGAATTCTCTGTTCAGTTCAGTACCCCATTTTTAAACTGGGTTATTTAGAATTTTAATGTCCAGTTTCATGAGTTCTTTATATATTTAGGAGATCAGACCTTTGATGTGGAGTTGGTGAAAATCTTCTCCCAGTCAGTAGGTTGCCTTTTTGTCTTATTGACTGTGTCCTTTACATTACAGAAGCTTCTCAGTTTCAGGCAGTCCCATTTATTCATTGTTGCTCTTATTGTCTGTGCTACTGCGATTACACGTAGGAAGTGGTCTTTTGTGCCCATGTATTGCAGGCTACTTCCCACTTTCTCTTCTATCAGGTTCAGTGTGGTCTGCCATACTGGTTTCAAAGTGGTTGTACAAGTTTGCATTACCACTAGTATTACCACCATTCCCTTTCTCCACATCCTCTCCCGCATAATCTATCATTGGTGTTTTTGTTCTTAGCAATGTGACTGGTGGAATATGTTATCTCAGAGTTGTTTTGATTTGCATTTTCTTGATGGCTAAGAACGTTGAACCTTTCCTTAAGTGTCTTTCAGCCACTTGAAATTCCTCTGTTTAGAATTCTCCGTTTAGGTTTGTACCCCATTTTTTAATTGGGTTATTTGAAAATTTGATGTCTAATTTCTTGAATTCTTTATATATTTTGGAGATCAGTACTTTGTCTGATGGGGAGATTGGTGAAAATCTTTTTCCATTCAATAGGCTGCTTTTTTGTCTTTATACATATAACAAGAATAATCCATCAAGATGAAGTCTCAGTCCTGAATATCTATGCCCCTAATATAAGAGTACCCACATCTGCAAAACAAGCATTACTAAAGCTTATATCACACATCAAATCCATACACCAATAGTAGGAGACTTCAACACTCATTCTACTCTTGCCAATGGACAGGCCATGCAGACAGAAACTTAATAGAGAAATAAGAGAACTAATAGATGTCATGACTCAAATGGATTTAACAGACATCTATAGAACATTCCACTCAACCACAACAGATTATAACTTCTTCTCAGCACTTTATAGAACCTTCTCTAAAATTGACCATATACTTGGTAACAAAGCAAACCTCCACAGATACAAAAAAAAAACTGGAGTATCCCCCTGTATCTTATAGGATTACCATGGCTTAAAATTAGAATTTAACAACAACACTATTTGCAGAAAGCCTACAAATGTGTGGAAATTGAACAGTGTTCAAGTGATTCACCTTTGGGCCAAGGAAGAAATAATGAAAGAAATTAAAGACTTCCTAGAATTGAATGAAAATGAAGGCACAATGTCCCCAAACCTATAGGACACTATGAAAGCAGTGCTAAAATGGAAGTTCATAGAAATAAATGACTACATAACAGACATAGAGAACTCACATTATTGACTTAACAACCCACCTGAAAGCTCTAGGACAAAAATAAGCAGACTCACCCAGGAGTAGAAGACAGAAAATAATCAAATTGAGGGCTGTATCAATAAAATAGAAACAAAAAAACAATGCAAAGAATCAATGAAACAAAGAGCTGGTTCTTTTAGAAAGTCAACAAGACAGACAAACCTTTATCCTTATCCAAACTAATCAAAAGGCAGAGAGAGAACATCCAAATTAACAAAATCAGAAATGAAAAGGGGGACATAACAACAGACACTGAGGAAATCCGGAGAATTATTAGGTCATACTGCACCCATCTTTCAAATGTATAATTGTGGATTGTAGCTCAGTTTTTCTTTTGTTTTGTTTGTTGGGTTTTTTTATTTTTAGATTTATTTTACTTTATGTGTATGAATGTTTTGCATGAAAGTATGTATATGTATCAAGTGAGTGTCTGATGCCCAAAGAGGGTAGAAGAGAACATTGGATCCCTTGATTTTGAGTCACCATGTGGGTGTCAGAATGAAACCCAGGTCCTCTTCAAGAGCAACAAATGCTCAGGACTGCTGAGTCACTTCTACAGCTCTGACTTATAACTTTGTGTTTATTGAATCATTTTGTCAAAATGTCTTTGATATCTTACAGACAGATTTTGTTCTGTCTCCATTTTTCAATTCTTCCAAGCTTGGAGATACATTTCTACCTCATCTTTGGTGCCCAGGCATCCTCTGGGCTTCATACTCATATCCAATAATAAGGACCTCTGTCCACAAAGACTGTATAATCACCATCTATCCACACAAAATCCTACATGGACTGTTGTGCATCAGAAACTCAAGCTCTGCTTCACACTGTGTTGAGAATAGGGGTGAGGGAGCCACTAGACATCTTTATCACATTTCATTCTGAAAGGCACAAATTAAGCTATTTATAGAACTATTCTGCCCTCTAAAGAGTGAAGCTTGTTAGAGGGCACCAGTGACAATACTCAGCATTGGCACTCTCAAAGTGTGCTTTCATTTATGATGACTAAAGCTTGCCCATGCCATCTCACATGCATGCATACCTTTTATAGTTCAATTTTCAGTAACTGTTATGAAGGACACCATGAGACAAATGAACATTAGTCATTTATAGTTTTATTATTAATATATGTACTTTATTTATAACAACATATTCTACTTAAACCATTTTGATTGAAATGCTAGCCAGTCCAAACTGGTTTGTTAAACAGATAATAACTCTACTTGTCATGTATTTCTGAAATGAACAGGGTTTTATTTATTGTACCTATTTTATTCCTTTATGGTTGAATATGAAATGCCCCTTTGGTTCATGGGTTATTCTTTTATCCCAGCTAGTAGTAGCTTTAAGAGCTAGGACTTAGCTAGAGGAACTGGATCACTCAGGACATATAATTGGAATGTACTTAGTGTGATTTAGGGCTCTGCCTCACATACTTCTTCTCCCTCTGTGTGTGTGTATACACACATCTATCTATCTATCCATCTATCTACTTATTTATTCATCTGTCTCTTACTCCTGTCCACCAT
Source organism: Microtus ochrogaster (assembly GCF_000317375.1). Lineage (NCBI taxonomy): Eukaryota > Metazoa > Chordata > Mammalia > Rodentia > Cricetidae > Microtus > Microtus ochrogaster. Next base: position 42,949,082 of record NC_022030.1, read on the forward strand.
GAAGTAAATAAATCTCCTGTACCAAATGCACATGCTGCATTCTGGTCCACCCAAGACCATGAGATCAAACAACTATAGACTGGGCCATCTGAAACCATGGGCCCAAATGAACCATTCCTGATTTAAAGTTGTTCTCTCATTGGCTTCAGCAACACAAAAGTAAGCAATTAACTTGACCTTCCTGTCCACAGTAAAGTGACTTATGTTGAACACCAGAGAAGTGTGACAAAGATCACAATGCACCTGCTTGTGTGAGATCCTACACCTGAATTGATTACTCTTTAACAGACATTTCCATCTTTATATGACTGCTGATCACTCACAATTAAATCTGTGTTCAGGACATACATGCATGCATACATACATACATACATACATACATATTTGTCGAATTTGTTTTTAGTTTTCCTGTCTTCTCAATTTTCTTTATTGTCTAGTGTCCTGCCATGTACTAACCACAGTGAGTAACCATAGCATAAACTTGAACTTTTAGTGTGTTTAGGTTTTTGTAACAGCTTGAGTAGTTACTAGCCACAAACATGTAAAAATTCTCCATAAATTTACTTTGCCTTTTTGTATTACAGGAATTTTAACAACAGCCCTAGGAAACTGGCATGATTATTATCAGTTCAAAAGTGATTACAGCAGTACAAACTCTGAGAAAATTATACAGTTATGTACAAATTAATGAGTTTTCTATTTCTATGTGCAGCAACAATCATTATGAATAATAAAAGCTTTTGCCCCATTTTTGCCAGTAAACTCTTACTTGAACAAAATAATTCTGATGATTATGATGGTAAGTGTTATCATTTATAAATTATTTAATTTGGCATCCATATATTTATAAAAGTAAACTTTGAAGTTCAGGAAAAAATGATGAAGACATACTTAACAGATAACATGATAGAAACATCCACTCAGACATTACAAAAATGCACCAAGAACAAGGATGCTGTAGCCCAGTGTGCGTTTGCTTCCAGCACAACAACTGTGTATCCCATTTAGAGTGTGTTTGGTTCCTCTGGCGGTTGTTCAAACAGCGGTTCAAAAGTGGGAACAACAGACTAAAATTTCACCCAAGAGGACATAGGTATGGCAAAATATTTTTGGGTGTTTTGCAGTCAAGTATTCCTTTTCCTACCTTTTAGTAACAGACTCACTTTCTTTATGGTGTTTGAGTGTTTCAGCTAGATGATGCTGATGTAAGCACAGGTCTGGACATAGGCTCAAACCAACCAAACAGAAGTTCCCTCGGTGTGTTTTGTCAGTCACTGAAGTCAGAACTCTTAACTAATGTTTAATATGCTTAATTAAACTAAATGTTTAATATGTATCCTTAAACCATGGTGGGGTTTTTTGCCACTTTGATTAGTGCCTGCCTGAGAATGACCCATACAGGTGAAAAGCCAAAAGATTGTGGAAGGTAGACTGTGTGGTGCTTGTTGAATTTAGCTTTGCCTAAATTCTTATATTTCTTGAACTTTTCTCTAACTTTGAAGTAAGGTTTTTATCTTTATTTCCGCTAAAGTAAATAGGGTAATTTACAAATGCAATCTAAAACAAAGCTATGAAACTTCCATTATTGTCTTCTTCAAGAATATTAGGGAAAAAAAAAAACAAAAAAGTCCTTTTCTTCAGATCTGTGATGCACAGATAGAAATTCCCTTGGTAAATTTACATGTCGCTTTCATTCTTAATGTAGCCATCTATTCTCCATCATTCTTTCTAATA
>NC_022030.1:42950915-42965480 GCF_000317375.1 Microtus ochrogaster
GTCTGTCTGTGTGAGTGTGTGTGTGTGAGTGTGTGTGTGTGTGTGTGTGTGTGTGTGTGTGTGTGTGTGTGTAAAAGAGATTTATTAACCTGGTATTATAGAGGCTATGGTCTAGCTACCAACAATGGCTGTCTACCAACAGAAGGTTCAAGAATGCAGTAATTGTTCAGTCCACAATGCTGGATGGAATCTCCCATCATAGAATAATCAAAATACTAAGCACACAGAATAAAAAAAAGAATATAATGAGTTGAAAATGAAAAAGATCAAGTAACATATAAAGGCAGACCTATCAGAATCACACCTGACTTCTCAATGGAAATTCTGAAAGTTTGAAGATCCTGAAAAGATGTCCACAGATGCAAGACCAGACTAATATATCCAGCAAAGCCTTGAATCACCATAGACAGAGAAAAGAGACGTTCCATGACAAAACCAGATTTAAACAATACCTATCCACAAATCTAGACTTACAGAAAGTTCTAGAAGGAAAATTCCAACACAGGAAGTTAGCTGCACCCAAGAAAACACAGGCAATGAATAACCTCACACCAGCAAACCCAAAGAAGGGAAAAATGCATACAACCACCAAAAAATAAGAGGAATCAATAATCGCTGGTCATTAGTATCTCTTAATATCAATGCACTCAATTCACCTATAAAAAGACATAGTCTTAAGGAAAAGATTTTAAGGCATAATCCATCCTTCTGCTACATACAAAAAACACAACTCAACCTCAGAGACATTGAAGAAAATTGGAAAAAGATTATTTTCCAGTCAAATCGCCCTAAGAAACAAGTGGGTATAGCTGTCCGAATGTCTATCAAAATAGACTTCAAACTAAAATCAATCAAATGAGGTGCAAAAGGACACTTCATACTCATCACAGGAAAATCCATCAAGATGAAGTCTCAATTCTAAACATCTATGCCCCCAATGCAAGAGTACCCATGTAAGTAAAAGAAACATTACTAAAACTCAGCAAAACCACTTTTGGGCATATACCCAAAGGATGCACACTCATACCACAAGGACATTTGCTCAACTGTGTTCATAGCACCATAATTTTTAATAATCAAATCCTGGATGCACCTCAGCTGAAGAATAGATTTTTAAAAAGTGGTACATTTACACAATGAAGTACTACTCAGTAGAGAGAAACAGTAACATCTTGAAACTTGCATGCAAATGGATGGAACTAGGAAAAACCATCCTGAGTGAGGTAACCCAGACCCAGAAAGACAAATATGGTATGTACTCACTCATAAGTGAATATTAGTCATAAAGCAAATGATCACCATTCTATACTTTATGACGCCAGGGAAGCTAGATAGAGAAGGAGAACCCTAAGAGAGACATACATGGTTTCCCCTGGAAAGGGGTAATAGACAAGATCTCCTAAGACAATCATAAGCATGAGTGGGGGGAGAAGGAAGGGCAAGGGGAGGGGGCTAACAGAAGGGGGAGAAAACTATGAAGGAATGGGATGATCAAGGTGGGGGAAAGACAGAGAGGGAGAGCAAGGAGAGAGATACCTTGACTGAGAGAGTCATCATGGGGATAGCAAGAAACCTAACACTAGGGAAATTTCCAGTTATATACAAGGATGACCCCAGCTAAGACACTTAGCAGTATCAGAGAGGGTGCCTAAACTGGCCTTCCCTGTAATCAAATTGATGACTACCTTTATTGTCATCATAGAATCTTCATCCAGCAACTGATGGAAGCAGATGCAAAGATCCACAGCTAGCTGTAGTGATAAGGAGCGGCAGGCTGCGTCCCTGCCACCTGGCTAGTTTTTACCTGAAATAACCACACCAAATTGTATTAATTAAATTATTGCCTGGCCCATTATTTCTAGCCTCTTATCGGCTCTCACATCTTGATTCAACCCATTTTTAATAATCTGTATGTCACCATGAGGTCGTGGCTTACTGGGAAAGATTCAACATGTCTGACCTGGTGGCTAATGGGTTAATATAAGCTACAAGAGCTAATAAGTAGCCTGAGCTAAAAGCCTGGCCCATCATGTTACAGAATGGGCACCCAACCTAATGTTACAGATTGGCACCCATCGTGGTTAAATAATGTCACATAAAATCTGAGAGGGCTTTAAAAGGAATTATAGACACAAATATAAAGTTTATGACAGCTGGCAGCATGTCATACCTCCTTTAAGAGCCTTACCAAAAAAAAAGAAAGCCGCAAGGTTTTAAAACGCAGCTTCCTGGGACCTGCCGCTGGGGCAAACTCCGGCTATGATGCATTTGTGGGCCTGGGTGTTTGTGTGTCCACTCGGGATGGGGAGGAAAGTAGCTGAGACCATGACCATGGAACAGCTCCTCCTGCCTGGGCAGATGGCAGAATCAGGCTTGGGCAGGCGGGAGAGCATGGTAGATTCCTGCTGCCATACACAGAGATGTTTCCAGGCTGTGCAGTGCCCTGCATGGCAGATTTGACTGTAACTCAGAAAGAAAGAGTTTACATACTGCATGCTCAGTCTCAGAGTTAAAGTACTGAGTGTGGCTCCTTCTTAGAGGCAGAAAAAAAAAAGCCACGCAGTTTTAAAACACCGGCTTTCTGAGCTCTCCTTCTACCATGACCTCTGTCTCTTGTGGGAGACGGAGAATTTGAATGGGGGCTTTGTGAGTAAAGTGCTATGGCTTGCTTGATGGCAATGTGGACTGCTGTGTGCCTGGAACTGTGCACGACTCAGGGGCACCAAAAGGCTCTGAGGCAGGAACACCTCCACCATGTTGAACTGTGCTGATCTCAGGCAGGAACTATCATAATTACCATAATAACAGTGCAGTTAAGGTTTAGACTGGGCAGGAAACAGGTGGTACCATATTACCTATACATGGTACAACTCAAGTTTTTAAGAAGTGCTTAGCATTTTAAGAAGTACTCCTGGACAGTAAAGAATTACAGATTCACAATAGAACATATTCAGACATAAAAGACCTCTAAATGGGTCACAGTGCTGGATGGCTGTACATAGGCTTGGGAGAGAGAAGAAAAAGAGTATATAGAATAAAGTTAATGCCTTAAAATAAAGTTAACGCCTTAAAAAGGGTAAAGTCTTTAAAGAGACAGAATACAGATAGTTATAGATTAAAAGAAATAAAGAAAAATAAGCCACATAAAAATGCAAAATTCACAGAGAGCCTGGATTCTATATATTTTGTTTTCTTTGAATTTTTTTACTGTGAAGGAGTTAAATACAAAGTGACATTTCATTGAATGGTCTGCTAAGCTAAACCAGCATATATGTTCTAAGGGTATCTTGACTTTAAAATTTGGGTCTAAGGATATGCTGCTTTGGAAAAGAGGTTCTTCTTTTGTTTTCACAGAAGACAAGACCCTGTTGATTGCTTCTAGACCAATATGGTATGATAGACCACGCCCTCCTGAAAGGTCACTATGAACACCTTCAGAAAATTACTTCACTCAACTGCTGACTGAGATGAACCTAGCACACAGTTTATACCATGAAAGACCTAATTAATAGTGTCCAAATTCAGCATGAAGCAGTTTGGAGAGAAATAACTCTGTCCATATTCCCAGATATTGTTTATAAATATTCTTGTACATTTACAGGAAGATATGATATAGATATGAATAATTTACATTGGCATAAATTTTGCCTTATTGATATAAATTTAAGGTCAATTTTGTTATATGTATATGTATTTCTGCTCTTGATTAAGATATTGTGATTGTGTAGTTCATTTAAAATGTAATGTATAATTAGGAAATATAGGTTGTTAATATATAATAATCAATAATAGTCAAGCTTGTCGTCATGTTAGTTAGATTTTCTAGATATATAGGGATATATTTGTTAGATAGGCATTCTTCATATCTTTCAAAGACTACAAAATATGGCATTTAATGTTTTAATAACTTAGGGCTTTTCATGACAATGAGACATGTCTGCTCCAATCTACTTCAAAAGGAAGATGGGCATCGAAGAGGCTTCTTATGGAGTTGGTTAGCCATTTGGCCAAGAAACTACTCTTGCCTGGACTATTGTATAAACTGGACATGAAGAACCTGCAAAGAGAGGACTGCTGAACTTGCATGAAGGTGAAATGATCCTTCAGGGTTCCTGGTTTATGAAAGGGTCTGTGAGACATTCTGTAGGACACAGAAGAAAGTGACTGAACTGTCTTTGGAATTTCCTGCTTCATAGAAATATCTGCTGGATGCTATGGGCCTAAAGGCTGAAGATGGATGGCCCAATGGACAAAAAAACTTTGGGTGGCTATACAGCCAGTGAGATGTCTCTGTCATTTCTAGAGTTTTAGAAGTTACTCACTTCTTGTTTACGTAGGTAATATTATATCCTTCTGAAGTCTTTGATGGAGTTGAAGAATGGATAGTTATGGTTTTCCATTGTTATAATAAAAGATAAAATAGATATAAATATTGTAACTGTAATTCTTGCTTGATTACTGTTTTGTTATATGTAATTTTACTATGTTAAAGTGAAAGCCTTTCTTTTTTTGTTTATACAGAAAGGTGAAATGGTATAGGAGGTCCTTCTGTATTTGTATTGATTTCATTGGTTGAATAAAGAAGTTGCCTTGGCCTTTTGATAGGGCAGCCCATAGGTGGGTGGAGTAGACAGAACAGAATGCTGGGAGAAAGAAGGCAGAGAGAGAGAGTAGTCATGGAGTCACAAGAGTCAGAAATGCTGAATCTTTCCTGGTAAGCCATGACCTCCTGGTAACTTACAGATTATCAGAAATGGGTTGAATCAAGATATGAGAGTTAGCCAATAAGAGGCTAGAGCTAATGGGCCAGGCAGTGTTTAAATGAATACAGTTTCTGTGTGATTATTTCGGGTATAAGCTAGCAGGGCGGTTGGGACTGGGTGGGAGGAAACAAAGGATCCGCTCCTCCATAGTACAACTAGTACTGGGCCGAGCTTATGGAGACCAGTCCAAGAGAGGGGGAGTGATAGTATGAACAAATGGGCCAAGACCATAATGGGGATACCCACAGAAACAACTGACCTTTGCTCACTGACTATAGATTGACAGTAAGGGTAACCTGTATAGAACCAAACTAGGCCCTCTGAATGTGTTTGACAGTTATGTGGCTTAGGCAGTCTGTGGGGTAACTGACAGTGAGACCAGGATTTATCCCTAGTGCTTGAACTGGCATTTTGGAAGCCATTCTCTTTGGAGAGATACCTTGCTCAGCCTAGATATAGTGGGGAGGGCCTTGGTTCTGCTTCAAAGTTATGTGACAGACTTCATTGACTACCCATGGGAAGCCTTACCCTCTCTGGTTGGGGAGTGGGATGGGGGGAGCAGGAAGAGGGGAGGAAGTAGAAACTGGGATTGGTATGTAAAATGATAAGATTGCTTTTAAAGATAAAAACAATCAAAAATTCAAAGAAAATAAATAATATGCATAAAAAAAGCAACTAAAAAGAAGAGCTGGCTCCTCTCCATTATGTGCTGTGTTCCTCAGTAGACTTCTCTTGGCCCTGAAATCACCAATATTCTGTTTCTACTGCACTTAGGGATTTACTTTCCAAATCATCATAAAGTGCCTCTCAGGGCCTCTTTACATGGACTTCAACCCTATCACACATTGCCTTAGTAACTGGAATTGTAATACAAGATTGTTGACTCCCCCAATCTTTGCATTCTTTATTCCTGCAAAACCAGTATTACATAGATGATGCTGCCAGATACGGCTGCCAACTTGGGATGGAACCTGTATGTCTTAGATCAGAATTGTATTAGCCTCTGCTTGCTGAGCCTGGATAAATGCTTTCTTAGGCAGTTGCTTTTGGTTGCCTATACTGGCATTATCACTTTGGGCTCTCTCTTTTCCAATGAATATGCATTTTCACAAGTCAGAGTCTACAATGGATGGGTCTTGATCTCCATGAATGTGATGGATGAGTATTTTACTTTCCTACTGTCCCAGTGCAGGGCAGGTGTTTTCTTTTTAACAATTGCAAAAGTATTTTCATATGCCTTGCTTGCAATCTTAAACTTATTTGAGCACTTTTCCTAGAGAAGTGGCCCATTTTTTTTAAAAAAAATATTCTGCCTCACTTTTGCTCTTTTTCAATATAAACCTGAAAAAGAGATGTAGGCAGTGGCCATGTGTGCTGGGCAATTTTATGTCAATGTGGCACAAGCTAGAGTCGTTAGTTGGTGGAACCTCATTTAAGAAAATGCCTTCATAAGCTCAGGCTATAGGCAAGTCTATGGGTATTTTCTTTTAGTGATTGATTGATCAGGGAGGTCCCAGTCTATTGTATGTGTGTGGTGTTATCTGTGGGCTGGTGGTCCTGGGTTCTATAAAAAAGCAGGCTGAGCAAGCCATGCTGAACAAGAAAATAAGGAGCGTCCCTCCATGATCTCTGTATCAGATCTGCCTCCAGGAGCTGGTACAGAGTTTGCATTCCTGTCCTGGCTTCCTTCAGTGATGGACTACAGCCCATACCCCCTCTTACTACAGTTGCCTATAATTCTTCATGCAGGGTTAAAATTATATTTTTAAAAAATAATCATAAAAGCTATGGTTTGTTATATCCCTTGAGTTAGAGAATTCACACTAGTGAGAACACTAGTTACAAAAGTGGGCTTCTGACTCTAGGATCCAAATTACTGACTCCTTAAATCATTAACCAAAAAATTTTTTTCTGATACGAAATAATATGTATAGACTCAAAATTCAGAGTAAAACTTGTCACTTGCTAATAGTGTCATGAAAAAATAAAATGTCCCTCGGCACCAAAGACAGTGCCCCTGCCTACCTCAAGTAGGTCCCATGACTCAGCCTGTTTATGTCCAGCCTGGAAGAGTGGCTGCAGCACAGACCACCTTCCCTAGCTCATCCCTGTCTGCAAAGCTGGTGCACTCCCCATAGCTCTCTCTGCTTCTGTGGCTGCCATTTTGTACAATGGGTGAAGAGCTGTCACTTGAGAAAGTACTATTACAGCAAATGTCTTTCTGCACATCTTCACTGAGGTCTATTCCTGCGGAGTTCACTGCAGCTGGATCCTCACAGCTTCACTTCGCACAGCTTTTCCACAGTTCTTCACTGCGTCTATTCTTGGTCCACATTCTTTTTCTTAGCATAAAAGAAAACTAAAGAGTTTTTAATTTGTTTTGTTTTAACTTTTAAAGATTTCATTTGAATACCTATCAACAATACACAGAACGAAAAAAGTGAAATTGTTCATTCATGCTATGTTCTCATCTGACTTTTGCTTCACTGGCCAAAAGTTGACTAAATCTTCCACAGGGCCTCAAGAAGGAGACCTATTTTAGCATAGACTCACTCTGTACCATAGACTCAAACAAGAACCATTGGCACTGAGTGCACTTCACATAGATAACAAATGGTTAGCCTATAAGCCTGTTTAAGACATCCAAAACAGCATGGGATAAAACAATGACTGGATGTTCATGAGAAGGCAAGGGAGTACATCTGTCAACATTTCATAACTGCAACAAAATTCTTGAAAAGAGTAACTCAGGAAGAAAGGATTTAGACTTTGTATTTTGGAGGAGTTTTTAGCTGCATTGATCCAAAGACAAACATATAGGCATCCTCCTGAATATTAACCTTCATCAGGCGATGAAAGGAGACAGAGACCCACATTGCAGCACCGGACAGAAATCTCAAGGTCCAAATCAGGAGCAGAAGGAGAGGGAGCACGAGCAAGGAACTCAGGACCGCAAGGGGTACATCCACACACTGAGACAATGGGGATGTTCTATCGGGAACCGATGAATTATAAATAAATAGTCTTTTATAAATTCTTAGATAGAAAATAGTCAGGAGTAGTGGGACTAGAGAAAGAATTTCTTTCAACAGATTAATTACTGTAGCTGTTTGTGTAGCCAAACAACAGCTGTAAAAGGGTGTTGTCAAACTCTGACCCCTGTCTCTAATGCAGCACAAAAAGCTTACAAGCTGAGGAAAGCCAAACAATTCACTGTTGAATAAAAAATGGATCAAAATAGACCTTAAGAAATAAATTAAAGACCTTTTAGAATTGAGTGAAAATTGGTACACAACATAACCAAACTTAGGGGACACAATGAAGGCAGTTCTAGAGGCAAGTTCATAGCACTAAGTGTCTACATTTAAAAATAAATTGGTTGGGGAGGGGCAGCAACAAAAGATGTAATCAACCTGTAAGATGTAACTTCCCTAATTGTCAGCATAAAACCTACATCTATTAACTAATGGAAGCAGATGTAATTATCCATAGCCAAGCACTGGGCTGAGCTCCTGGAGTTCAACTGAAGATAAGTAACAAGTACACCATCAGCCCCTAGTGAAATGGAAACAGTCATTAAAAGTCTCCCAGCCTTAAAAAGCCCAGGATCAGATGGGTTTAGTGCAGAATTCTATCAGACTTTCAAAAAAGAGTTAATGCCAATACTCCTCAAATTAGTCAACAAAATACAAACAGAAAGAACATTGCATAATTTGTTTTACAAGGCCACTGTTGCCCTGATATCAAAACCACATAAAATTCCAACAAAGGAAGAGAATTGCAGATGAATTTCTCTTATGAAGATAGATGCAAAAATTCACAATTTAATACTTGCAAATCTAATCCAAGAATGCAACAAAAACTCATCCACCATGATCAAGTAAACTTCATCACAGAGATATACATAGATTGATAAACATAATCCACTATATAAATAAATTGAAAGAAAAGACACATAATGATCTCATGAGATGTAGAAAAGGCCTTTGACAAAACCCAACACACCTTAATAATAAAATTCCTGGACATATGAGGAATACAAGGAACATACCTCAGTTTAATTTAAGCAGGTATAACAAGCCCAAGGTCAACATCAACTTAAATGGAAAGAAACTCAAAGCAGTTCCACTAAAATCAGGAACAAGAAGAGGTTCCCTATTCTCTGCATACTTGATGGCTTAGCTAGATGAAGAAGGCAACTAAAGGAGATCAAGGGAATACAAATTGGAAAGGAAGAAGTCAAAGTATCTTTATGATAGTACACATAAGTGATCCAGAATTTCACTGGGGAACTCCTACAGCTGATAAATACTTTCAGCAAAGAAACTTATTACAAAATTAGCTCAAAAATATCAGTAGTTCTCCTATATACAAATGACAAACAGACTGAAAAAGAAATAAGGGAAATAACACCCTTCACAATAACAACAAATAATATAAAAATATCTTGGGGTAACTACCCAAGCAGTTAAAAGACTTGTATGATAAAAAAAAAACTTTAAGACACTGAAGAAATAAATTTTAAAAGATATCAGAAGATGGAAAGATGGCTCATACTCATGGGTTGGTAACATTAACATAGTGAAAATGGTCACCCTATCAAAAGCAATCTACAGATTCAATGCAATTCCCATAAAAATTCTAAGGCTATTCTTCACAGGCCTTTACAGAATAATTCTCAGCTTTATCACTACCTCTGATTTCAAATAGTAATTAAAACTGTATGGTATTGGCACAAAAACAGATATGCTGATTAATGGGATAATATTGAAGACTCAGACATAAATGCACATACACAAACACACACACACAAACATTCCTATGGAAACCTGATTTTGAAATATACAATGGAGAAAAGACAGAATATTTAACAAATGGTTAAAATGGATATCTGCGTGTAGAAGACTGCAAGTATATGAATAATTACCATCCCTCACAAAACTCAAGTTCAAATGTATCAAAAATCTCAATCTAAAATAAAATACACTGAGCCTGATTGAAGAGAAAGTGAGAAATAGCCTTGAGTCAGTTAGCACAGGAAAAGACTTTCTGAACACAACACCATCAACACAGGCACTGAGATCAACAATTAATAAATGGGGTCTCATGAAACTGAAAGTCCTCTGCATAGCAAAAAACACCGTCATTCAAAGTGGTAGCCTACAGAATGGGAAAAAGGTTTTCCCAACTATACATCCAATAGAGGGCTAATACCCAAAATATATAAATGACTCAAGAAACTAGAAATCAAAGAACAAATAGCTCAATTTAAAAATGTGATACATGTCTAAACAGAGAATTCTCAAAAGAGGAAACTCAAATGGCTAAAAATAAAGACTTAATGAAATGTTCATCATCCTTAGCCACCAAGGAAATGCAAATCAAAACTACTTTGAGATTGCATCTTATACCTGTTATAATAGCTAAAATCAATAAAAACAAGTAATGCCTCATGCTGGTGAGGATGGAGTGATGGGACTACTCATCCATTACTGTTGGAAGTGTAAGCTTGTACAGTCACTACAGAAGTCAATATAGCAGTTCCTCAGAAAATTGGGAATCAATCTACCTCAAGATTCAGCTATGCCACTTTTGAGCATATACTCAAATGATGCTGCATCCTACCACAGAGATACTTTCTCAACCATGTTCATTGCTATTCTATACATAATAGCCAGAAATTGAAAACAATGTAAATGCCTCTCAACAGAAAAAATGGATAAAGAAAATGTGGTACATTTATAAAATGGAGTATTACTCAGCTGTTAAAAATGACATCATGAAATTTGCAGGTAGAAGAATAGAACTAGAAAAAAATTTTGAATGAGGTATCCCATACCCAGAAAGACAAATATTATATGTATTCACTTATATGTGGATATTAGCTGTTGAGTCAGTGATAACCAAATTGACATTGGTAGAATCACAGAGGTTAAATATAGAGTAAGGGAATAGGGGATAGATACATCTCATTAGGAAAGGAATACAGAATAGGTGATCACAGGTGGGAGGGGAAACCACAATCAAGATATATTATGTGAGCAAATAATCTACTTTCTATAAAAGGAGAATAAAATAAAAATAGGCAAGTGTCTTATCAGACAGACATCATGGTACCCCAAGAAGACTCAAAGAAGAGTCAAACAGGAGATGACCAAGAAATATGTGGCTATGTATTTGTAGCTGTGTCTTCAATTGTTCCTTTATGATCAAATGTCCTTGAAGACACAACAATTAGTTCATCACATGTGTACCAAAGAAGGGCCTGAATCTTCAACATCTTCAGAAGACCTTAGCTTCAATATCATGCTATTAACATTAAAGTTAAAGTTTGGTTCCTCTCCGCATAAGTTATTCAAGATGTTCTAGAGGATCCTGAGAAAAATTATTCCAAAAGGGAAATATCATCTACCATGATTTTGGAGGTGAAAAGGATCTCCTTATCCTAAAACATATCCCCCATCTTATAGATATGCATTAAGAACCTACCCTTTTTAAAACCACAAGACTAAAACCATGGCTCTGCCCCACCTATTGGATAGCCCACTCCAGTTTGTCTTTGCTTTACTATGTTTGAATTTTAAATAAACTTCTGCATAAATTCTATCCTTCAACTTAGTTATTTCCTTGGAAAGAATAGAAAATGAGGGTCCCCTACAATTATATTGTGGCTTGGATGTGAAATGTTTCCCATAGGGTCACGTGTTTGAAAACTTGATCCCCAGCTTGTGGTGTTGTTTGAAAAGGCTGTGGGCCAATTGGGAGGTGAAGCCTCTTGGAGGAAGGGGTCACTGGAGTTGATTCTTGAGGTAGCCTGGTCCCACTTCTAGTTTACTCTCTACTTTTTACCTGTGATTGCAATGTAACAAACAGTTTTTTGCTCTTAAAAATGGATTCCATTTCCCCCTTTGTATCAAGACTGCTTATTTTACTTGCTCTGAACAGAATGTGTACAGGTCTGATCCCAGGAATCAAAAGATCTTGTATGTGGCTGACCAGAAGCCCAGGGTCATTACCACTACCAAGAAAACATGCTCAGTCTAGCTATGGATAGTGTTCCAGAGCCATGGGGAGATTAGTTGCAAAGCTGACTTTAAGGACATATGAGTATTTGGGCAAAGCTGGGTGAGCTGCTCATCTGGGTGCACACTAAACTAAAGCATATACTGAATAAATCTATGTCTCCTTTCTAACCAACTAAGTTTTGTGATAATGAAACTGTTACCTAGTAATAAATAATTGATGCCCTACACACCTACCAACTGTCCTGCCATTAATATTTCACCACTTTGTGATGACAGCAGCAGCAACATATGAGCATAACTATGTCTTCTCTGCTAGACCACATCATCAAAGCTTTTGGAATTTTTCTAATAAACACAAAAAGAGTATGAAATGGTGTTTTGTTTTATATCTCCTATTAGCAATGGAGTTAAATGCTACTATTAGATGATTAAGAATCCATTGTCATGACCCATCAAAAGCTCTACCATCCTATTGTCCATTATTATACTCATCAGAAGATGTTCAACAAAAGAAAAGCACCTGTCATACATACATCTTTAAGGTTGATGCCTGAGTTGGGACTTTCAGGAGGAAGGTCAGTACAAAGAAGTTAGATTATAGGGAATGTCTTTTTAGGTGATATTTAGACCCCAGCTCCTTTTTACTTGACTTTACTTTCTGATTACAATGAGATGAGCAGACTCCAAAATCACACGCTACAATATACTGTGCTGGTGTAGGAACAAAGCAGCACATCCAAGCAACCATTCAAAGCCCTGAAACGCTGAGTTAAAGCTTTCATACTTGAAATTGATTGTCTACAGCATTGTGTCATAGTGACAGCTTCTGAACATTTGCCCTACTTATTAAACTCTCTGTTTCCCAATCCTCCCTGACTTTTTCTTCTTAGTGGGCACTATCGATTGATTTCAAAGAAGAGAAAGAAGTTGTATATACTTAGACCTGAGTATCCTGCTATTGAAGAAAAAAATTGAACAAATTAAAGTGGCTGATTTCCTGCAAGTAGCACTCTGGAAAGCAGCATCATAGGATCAATCAGAAATCTGCCGCAAATACCATGTAACATGAATTTAGACGGTCTATCCAATCTAAGGATATATTAGAAATTTATCTGAGATACTCCCAAATGTTCAGAATACATAAAATTTTCCTTTAAATAATAAATTACTGAAAAACTTTCTCTCTCCTCTTAGAAGTTAATTTATCAAGGAAATCCAGAACATGTAAATAGCATCTATAAGGAAGTCCAGCCTACCAAATCCGGGCACTTTTATTAGGAGCTAATGGCCACCAAGAGGAGGAACTATGAGGAACTGGGAACTGGGAAGCTGGGGTGAATTTTCCAGGAAGTCTGGTGCCTGCATGTTATTTCTGTGTGCCCTCCCCAACTTGGTCCCTCCCAGCAAGTGAGGCCATCTGTTTATGCATCTGTCACACACAACACAGGCTGAGCAGACACTGCTTTGTTCATAGAAACATTTCTAGCCATCAGCTCAGTACCCAAAGTACAATAGAAGTGCAGATAAATACTTGATGGACTGAAATACAATCTGTAGTATAATTAGAACCATTCACGTTAATGGTAGCTATTAACATAGAAATATATTCATGTAGCTTTCAGACCTTGATAAACAACAGGCCTCCCAGTGAGCAGATGCCTATGGGTTTTAATAACAGCCCCATTCCATTTGTACAATAATGCGAAGGAAAACAAACCGCTTAGCATGGAGTGAAGAAGATCTTACTGATTCATTTATAAATGTTATTTCAAGGTCACAGTGACCTGATACTAACAACATATAGGAAAAGGGAAAAAAAAGCATGCAGGGAGAAAAATGGACTCTCCAGTGGAATTAAGGTTTTACTCAATCATACTGACCTTATGAACACTAAGTTTGGGGTCATTTTTCAACTCATTTTTTCAGAACTTGCTCCTAATAGTTTATAAGTAGACTGATAGAAAGAAAAGGACTCTATGCTTCTTAGCTATGGAGACAGAGTCATCAATGATAAATTCTGCACCCTTCTAATGATGGTCCTTCAGTCTTCAGTAATTTCAAGTATATACCCAAGTCACTCATATAACAATGGTGTGTGTACTTTCAGGCATGCCAACCCAACCTTTGCACTTTGTGGTGAAGGGGAGTCATAAATGGCTTGTTTTAATTCAACTTACTCATTTTATCTTAAACTCACTACCTAATTTCTCAACCTTGTACTTCCTTCTTGTAGAGGAAAAAAAAGTAAGATGCTGGATGCGTCTTAGTTAGGGTTTCTATTGCTTCAACAAAACACCCTGACCAAATAGTCAGCTGGGGAGGACTGAGTTTCTAAGGCTTACACTCTGCATTGAAGTCCATCATTGAAGGAAGCTATGGCAGGAACTCAAATAGCCAGGAACCTGGAGGCAAAAAGTGAACAGAGGCCACAGAGGAGTGTAGCTTACTGGCTTACTCTTCATGGCTTGCTCAACCTTTTTTTTTTTTAACTCTTTTTTTTTCTTCAGATTTTTTTTATTGAGAAAAGGAAAAAAAACAAGTTTCCGCCTCCTCCCAGCCTCCCATTTCCCTTCCCCTCCTCCCACCCTCCTCCCCCTCTTCCCACCCTTCTCTCCTTCCCTCTCCAGTCCAAAGAGCAGTCAGGGTGCCCTGCCCTGTGGTAAGTCTTAGGTCCTTCCCCCTCCGTCCATATCTTGGAAGGTGAACATCCAAACTGGCTAGGCGCCCACAAAGCCAGAAAATTAAGTAGGATCAAAACCCCTTGCCATTGTCCTTGG
>NC_022030.1:42971044-42974492 GCF_000317375.1 Microtus ochrogaster
TTGGCGTCTGCCCATCTCTTCTTCCAAATGCTCCCTTATGGATCTTCTTTTACAGGATCAGGTCTCCTTGCCTACTGATATACCTTCCCAGTGATGGCTCTCCCCAGTGATGGCTCTCCCCAATGTTGGCTCTCCCAAGTGTTGGATCTCCCCAATGTTGGCTCTCCTGGCGCCGAAAGATCAGGTTTCCTTGCTGGATGCTTAGCTTGTAAACAAAGAGCCTACCTTGCTTGGTGCAGGCAGGCTATAGGAACAAAGGAACTCCTTCCCGCTTGGGTGCCCTGAGGATTCCGACCCAGTGCCCAGACAGGCTGGGCTGTGTGATGCTATGAGTCGAAAGAGGACAGTGAGGCCGAAGTGGGGAGGGTTCTGGATGAATGGTGGGTGAGATATCTCAACCTTTTTTCTTACAGAACCTAGGACCACTAGCCTAGGAGTAGCACCACCCATAATGCCCTGGACCCTCCCCCATCAATCACTAAGAAAATGCTCTATAGGCTGCCCAGAACACAGTCTTATGGAGGCATCTTCTCAATTGAAGTTTCTCCTCTCAGATGACTTAATTTAAATCAAGCTGATATAAATCTAGCCAGTGCAATGTAAAATTATCCAGCACAGCACCTTGGGGGAAATGCTGTTTAATAATTATAAATGGATTTTTTAAAAATTTTTCTTTAAATGATTACCTTATTAACCTGGATTTTCATGATAAACTTATATTTACCAAAGCAACGTTTTGGAAATCTCAGTTTCAACAGGAAAGCATGTGCTTCAGATATTGACTCTAGCTTGAACTTGGCAAGTTGCCTATCCTCTTTAATCCCATTACCAAAATGGGAATATTGAGAGAAATAAAGGCACCTAACACAGTGTTTTGCCTCTTCCTTTAACTTTCCTTTAAGAGAACAATGTAACAACCATTCTTGTGTGCCTTGGATTTCCCATGCAATTAACGTTTACAACCCAAACTACTGCATAGCTATAGTCTTAAATTTAAAGTATTCTTCCACACCCTTGATGCAAACTATGTACATCATAGGCTGAAAACAGCATACACAGAGTTAAAAGCAACCTTCTAAAATTGACCATAAAAGTTAAAAGCATCCATTTATAAATATTGGTTGATAAACAGTGATATTTGTAGTGCTGTTTGTTGTCTGAGTCAGCTGTAATCAGATGCAGCTGGTGATTTAATCTTTTATAAAATTCTCTTAGTGATTTATGGAAAACATATCCTATATGTTCCACATGTTTTGCCTTCTGTGCTATTCAACAAAGACAGAGAGAAGCACTTTGTGAGTGACAGACACACAGAGTGACAAAACAGACACACAGACAAAATACACAGAAATCACACACACAGTCACTCATGGGAACAGACAAATGCAAAAGACAGCATTCTTCAAGCAGAAACCCATTCAGATGCACACAGCAGACAGGCAGAGGGGGGCAGGAAGCAGAGAATCCAAATTGGGTCTCGATCGTGGTTAAATAACTCCAAGGGGAAGTGAACCTGGTGCATGGTTGATAACTCAGAACTAATCACTATTGCGCAGAATCCGTGCAATGTTGAACCCAGAATAAATATTCAATAGGCATAGCACTAATTTTTTTCTTTATTTAAAACTATTGAGCTTGATAGTTATAGTTGAATATATTGGTTTCATGGGACATTAAAACCTAAAACTGACATTTTGCAGCTGGTCTTGTTGAGCAACCATTACTGACTGACAGAATAAGAAAATAAGTTGTTTAGAGCAGAGATTCTTGGTGCCCAAAATCTGATAATGCTTCATGTCACATTGATAGGATTTTGTGCGAGGCACTTCTATTTCATATTCATCAGTAAATTATTTCACAGCCCAAGAAACATTCATACAGTACAAAACCTCAGGGTGCAGCTCTCGCTTATGAAATTTCACTTATCCTAGCACTGTAACTTTTTGCCAGGAACATGATGGGCTAATCAGGGGAAGAAAGAAGCCTGAGAGCTACCCCAGGCAAAGGACAGGAAACGCTGCGACATATACCTGGTCTATTCTGAGAAAAAAAATTCTTTATTATTTTGTGTTTTAGATACCGACACAATTACCAGTCAGTGAGACGCAACATGAAATGAGGGTTGGAATGAAATGGAAATCTCCCTTTTAGGAATAGGGAAATAAACACAGAAAAAATGACTAACTGAGCAGGGGGAATGAGGTTTTTCAGAGTAAAAGGTGAACCTAACAGAAAGGAGCTGGTGATGTCTCAGGGTTCACCTCAAAATTCCATTAGATTGCATTAGCAAATACCCAGTTGTTCTGGTTCTTATCATTCGCCGAGGACAGCAGGGAGGAACTGGCAATGTGGGGAGGAATGGGAAGGTGAAAGCAGGTTAGCAACTTGACGTCCTTCAGTCTGAGAAGTGTAAATGAGTGTGCTCTCACTACCAAAGGATTCAAGACTAATATTATGGTGGACTGTGAGTAAATAGTTTCATTCTTATAAAATAAGACAATAACAACAGCAATGCAACCATTTTAGACCAAATACACATTATAGCATTGTGTAGTTACTAATTGTAATGATCTCTAGCTATGTTTTTCCTCCACTATTAATCAAAGATGAAATATCAAATACAGTCTCTGTATATTCCAGGATTTAAATCCAGGAGAACTTATAGGTTCCCTCATAAGTTATTTTGAAATTGGGATCTATAGTTTCTTGCCTTCAGGAGCAGCTAGGCCAAAGAGCCAAAATCCATAATATCCAATAAAATGTGATACTGGAAAACCACATTGCTAAAGGGCATTTATTGTCCGAAGGGCCACTGTTAGCCAGTCTGCCTTCCTCTTTGAACTTGGTGACTCTAAGATGAAACAATTGTATAACTGATGTGGGAAGGTCATTTGTCTATCTGTTGCTTTCATTGGTTAATTAATAAAGAAACTGCTTGGCCTGATAGGTCAGAACATAGGTGGGTGGAGTAGACAGAACAGAATGCTGGGAAGAAGGGAAGTGAGGTCAGATGCCATGGAGCCAGCCACCAGGTCAGTCATGCTGAATCTTTCCCGGTAAGCCACCACCTTGTGGTGCTACACAGATTATTAGAAATGGGTTAATCAAGATATGAGAGTTAGCCAAGAAGAGGAGGATATAATGGGCCAGGCAGTGTTTAAATGAATACAGTTTGTGTGTTGTTGTTTCGGGTGTAAAGCTAACCAGGCAGGACCCGAGCAGGATGAAAAGCAGGCCTGCCCACAGCTCCTTCTACATATAACACTGTTGCTAACACTCTTATCTCTTACCCCTTTCTACTTCTTACAGAACTAAAAACCTGGTCACTTGTCCAGTTTATACCACATGGCTTGATGATAGATAGATAGATAGATAGATAGATAGATAGATAGATAGATAGATAGATAGATAGATAGATGATAGATAGATGATAGATAGATAGAAGATA
>NC_022030.1:42974878-42976638 GCF_000317375.1 Microtus ochrogaster
GAAGATAGATAGATAGATAGATAGATAGATAGATAGATGATAGATAGATAGATAGATAGATAGATAGATAGATAGATAGATAGATAGATAGATATGCAGACATAGATAGATGATAGATAGCGATATGCAGAGAGATAAATTAATTTTTAAAATCAGACCCATGTGGGAAATATTAAGTCTGAAGCTTATAGGATAAACCAGCAGGTTGGAATTTAGGCAAAAGGGATAGGAGAGAAGGCTCAGTTTATTCAAGTGCTCACTGTGTAAACATGGGAACCTGAGTTCTAATTCCTAAGACCCATATAAAATCCTGTAACCACAGTGCTGGATAAAAGTACAAGAGGATCTCAGGGACTTCTAGGTAGCCAGTGTGGCCAAAACAGCCAACTTTGGGTTCAGTGAGAGACTCTGTCTTAGAAAGTGAGGAGGAAAAGCAAACTGGGGAGGGCATTCTGACCTCTGACTTTCACATGTTCCTGCACAGTGAATAAACCACATGAGTATACACACACATGTATCTGTTCTCTCCAACATATACTCACGAAAAAGTGTATATGAGAGTTGCTGCACTCATGGATCTGAAATATTGTCAAGCCAATAGTCTGGAACTCAAAGGATTTTGCATAGTCTTACAGCACAATTGCTTCCTATTAGAGCATCCTCAATTTTTGCTCCCAAGGCCTAGAACTAATTGTCTAGGACTAACTGATACTATGGAAAGCCATGTGGTTTACTCAAAGTAAAGGTGTGGAAGAGAAAAACATCTTTTTGCAGCAATTCCTATAATGGTGTTTGAACAAACAACTGGACACCAAAACCTAGCCAATCAGATACATTGCATTGGTCACCACAAATCACATGAACCTCAAAGAGCTGACTTCTCAGATAGCTATAAAAGTGAGCAGTGGCGCCCTTAGACTATAAACTGGATTTAATGTTTATCTTCTCCTAAATTCATGTTGAAATTTAACTTCTACTTTTGGGACACTGACAGGTGTTTAGGGCATTTGCCTCCATGAATGGATTCATGACTCTAACATGGGGATGATTTAGCTGTCAGGATCATAGTTCACCACCTCTTACTATCCCACTGTCCCTTTTCTTCTGACACATGATGATATGTAGCCAGGATCAAGCTCATAACCTCGGACTTCACAGTTTTCATAACTGTAAGCCAATATGTTTGCATTCTTTATAAATACCAAGCCTGTAGAAGTCTGTTTTAGACTAAAGAGACTATAAGACAGGTTGAACGAATGTCCATCATTCTGCAGTTGGAGCAGAATTTATTCTTTCTCATGCTTGGTGTGGAAAAGAGACCATTTGCCCCAACTCTTACTGGTTGTCATCTTGAAGACTTGTGAGAAATCAGACTGTTAAATAAAACATTCTCTGCAAAAATGGAGACAACGTTCTGTTTGAATTAGACCTGAAACATTGTCATCCGTAACACTCAACAACATAAGAGAAAGATCTCCAATGTTTAAGTTAATTCACATTGGAATATCCCTCCCCAGACAAAGGAAAGGACTGATGTCTCCTACAAGCCTAAAAGAGTCTCTCTCTTGAGCTTAAGACCATAATTTGATCCAAAACCTAGACACAGTGAATTGAACAAGATAGACATAGGAAAGGTCTCTACCATAGCCAAAGAGATTCAAATCTGAATCTTTTTTTTTCTTTTCTTTTTATTTATTTATTTATTTATTTATTTATTTATTTATTTTATTAAGAAAGAAAAAAAAATTTTCCGCCTCCTC
>NC_022030.1:42977617-42990181 GCF_000317375.1 Microtus ochrogaster
ACTATCCTGAGTGAGGTAACCCAGACCCAAAAAGATGAACATGGGATATACTCACTTATAATTGGTTTCAAATCTGAATCTTAAGCACTCTGTTGGTCAGCTTTCTGTCACTATAAAAAAATGAGATAATCTACTGAAGAGGGAAACATCTACTGTCTTTCCTCTCTGGATGTCCCAGGCCAGTCAGTTGGTCCTTGGGCCTGAATGAGGTGGTGCTGCAAGCCTTCTTCTATTTACTAGTGACTATAAATGAGGACACACATTGATCCTGGTGCTACTGTTAGCTATCTTGGGATATGGCAGGAGGATCTGCTGTAGAGGGCTGAGCCCAGTATATAGACCTGAAATCTCAGCTGCCTTGGATGCTAGGCAGAAGGATGGCAAGCTCAATGTCCTTTTATGCTCTGGTACGAGTTCCCAGCCACAAAGGGCAATTTAATGAGACTCAAAAATGAAGAGCAATCAATAAAAGGCCTGAGATGGTTTCTGGGGAAGTGCTTTTCTATGATGAGCAAGGTTCTTAATTTACCCCATATTCATGGGAATGTTCTTGCACCTGTAATGGTAAGTGGTTAATAATCTATCAAATATTAATACTTCCCCAAAGACAACATAGAAAACAAGAGGTAAATGGAGTAGTGATAAAATGGGAGTCATCTGAAAAGATTGGCTACGAGATCAGTACTGGGAGTAATCACAATGTGGAACTAAGTCTCAGAAAGACAATGTTGTGTTTTCTTTCATTTGTGGTACCTAGATTTTATATAAATACACAAATCATGCATTTATATATGATGCAAAAGTAAAATTAAGGCACAAAAAACAAAGGGGTTCAGTGGGAGAGTAGAGAGATAAAAGAAAAGATAGGAAATAGATAAGAATATACCCATCATTTCAATATGTGCACATATAAAAATCTTATATAACACAGTAGTATGCACAGTGGGTATATACAAAAGAACAAAACGACTAAATAAAATAGTAAAACCCAGTCACTGAAATTTGAAGTTTCTCTCCATCTGTGTCCAGGACATAGGAAAAGAACAGAATTAAAGGTTCTGACAGGGCAATGAGGAAAGACACTTCTTTCGAGTAAGTGCAAACAATAGAATTGAAATTCACCTTAATTAACTCAGAAATTTTCTCTTACTCTTGTATCCCTGCACTACAGAACAAAGTTTCCCATGCTAGGAATAGCAACTGCTTCTTTTAAAATACTTTACAAAGGAAATAGCTCCCAATTTCAGCCTCAGAGAACACTGCACCGTCTGCAGTCCGACTAGAACAAAGAATGATTGAACGATGGAGTTGCTGCATGACAGAACCCTATAAGCATGCTTTTCCAAATACCTTTATGATTTTCTTCTGAAAGTATAAACAAGTTCTCAAAAATAGATACTGTGAGAGTTTTAAAAATCTCATATATGGCTAAAGTAAACCTCAAACCATCCAATGAAAAATAAGAGTTGATCTATAGAATTTAAACACGGAGTTTGATCTTACTGTATGACTTTAAGTTTATGACAAGTAAAAGCAGACTTCTTCTTTTGTAAAAAATATCTTTTCTATGTGAAAAAATTCTAGCAGAAATGTAGTATAGAGACTATCATGAGAAATGGAGGATTTGGAACTTTGGACAAGCACTGGGGGCACATGGCACAAGGAAGGTGCCTGCACACTTGCTAGAGTAGCCTGGTGTTCCAAAGATATGTGTGTGTGTGTGTGTGTGTGTGTGTGTGTGTGTGTGTGTGTGTGTGTGTGTGCAGAGAATCAGAGAGCTCAACATCAGATGTCCTTACCTGAATCACTATCCACCTTATTTTTTTGAGACTGTGTCTCTCATTAAACCTGAAAGTTATCATATCAGCTGGCCTACTTGTCCGGTAAGTTCTGGAACCCCAATCCCCACTTAATGGCTAAGGTTACATTGCTATGGAGGTGTTGGGGATTAAGCTCAGGAAATCAGGCTTGCACAGAAAGCACCTTGACAAGGGAGTCGCCTCTCCAACCCTTAGTTACTAAGGCAAAAGAGTTCTAGCTCTCACATGATACAATCATATTCCAGGTAATAGCTTTGTTCTTGGCTTTCCAAATCAATTCTTGAACTTGATCCCAAAGTATTCATAACACCTGGCAGAACTGCTTTCAGAATAGAAAACAAAATATTCATGATGCTAGTGTTAGGCCCCTCTCAGTACACAACACGTAAGAAGATAATGCAAGTTTGGTTGATTTATTAACTTCCTAACGTTTGATATATACTCAACTCTTTATATGGTTATAAACTCATAAACTAAACTCTATATCAAGGTGGCATTGCCTTTACAGACATATTTATCTGCGAAGTTAGCATTTCTCAGTTGACTAGTTCATTAAGTACCCTTTTCAGATGACAATAAAATCTAGAAGCTCTAAGTGTGATGTTTCTCTAAGTGGATGAAGGTCTGTCTATCATTGACTTCTTCACCCTCACTATAGTTGGCTGAATTTTAAAATGACCCCAGGTAATCTCTTACCTTTTCATGTTTAACTCCCTCCTCTTGAGTGTAGAGAAGAGATATGGTTTTATTAAGCTATATAGAGATTCATTCAACCAACTTCTGTTCTTCAGTGTGGGAATGTGACACATCTGAACTTAAAATGAGATAACTCAGGGGAGTCTAACTAATCACACAGACCATTTAAAGGTGTTTTTCATACTCAATTGCTGAAGAGTCAGACTAAAAAACATGAGGACATTCTGAATCTTCACTGGATTAAACACGAAAGGGTTTCACATGAACATCCCCCAAGAATGGTCTCTAAGAGAAGACAGTAGCCCCTAACAGTCACTCAACAAACAAACCTCAGTCTGAAACAGAATTCTGACAACAACCTGAAACAGCTTACAGATGATTTTTTGGGTCCTCAAAACGAAAAATGCATCATGTTGGCTGGCATCGTGATTTCAGCCTTGTAAGGCCCTTTGCAGAATACTCCAGCAGGTCCATCTAGATACTGACCCAAAGGACTGTGAGATACTAAATACCACTTCATCACTTTGTTCAATGCTAAATAATGTTGCGACAACAATATTAGACACTGAATTATAGAATCGAGTCCTTATTTATTCTTTTATATATATGGGATATATGTGTATGTGTGTGTGTGTGTCACACATAACAGAGAGTTTGAATTCAGAAACAAAAATTTGATAATTAGAGAAAAGTCCCAACTATGAATCTGGGATATTTGTGGCTTATCTGGTATTTAATTTTCATATTTGAACAATAATGCTGATTTTCATTTGGAAGGCCTAGCTCTAAGAAAGTCTCTAATACATATTGCTAATCATTCTTTAATATCCTGCATGCAAGTGCTCAATTACATATTTCAGTGCCTTTGAATTTGTTTCTTTGATGCTGAGAGCTGCCTATTCAGCAGTAACCTCCATTCATAGAAAGACATGCCCAGAGACCTTTATTATGTCATAGTAATTCAAAATAATTTGCAAGAGGCAAGCTCTCAAATCTTGCCATTATCTCTGTTGGAAACCCACTAAAGAACATAATTTTAGCGATCTAGGAGCCAAGCTCATTATTTCACAAAGCACAGCTGTCATTTACACTAGCTCACAGCAAGTTCATTCAATAAGATAAAGCTGCCTTTCCATTCATTCATTCATTCATTTCCTGGGATGTTTGCTCAATTGTTCACCAAGCCACAATTTGGTCCTGTGTTTGCACTGTGTGCCTCCAGATTACTTGTGATACCCTGAGTTACAAGAGGGAAACTGTGTCTTTCCTTCTCTAAGGCTAGGGCTGTTCTCATTAACTTCTTTTTATTTTAGCTGTAGCAAAATTTATAAAACATGAAATTCACAATCCTAAAATCTTAACATTATAATTCAGAACACCTATACTGCTGAAAAGCCAATCTCCAGAAGTCTTATACCATTGCAAAACACAACGCTATATCCGTAGAATTTCTCATCTCTCTTACCTTCCTCCCCTGATGCCACCTCTATGCTTTCTACCTTTATGAATAGACTGCTCTGGAGAACACATATTAGTGGGATAATAAAAATTTCTCTTCTATAACTATCTTATTTGACTTAGCATTATGTGCTCAAGAGGCATTTGTATTATTACAAATGTCAGAACTCTCCTCTTTTTTATGGTTCTACATGCTACATTTTGTTTATCTGTCCCCCCATGTATGGGTGCTTGAACTGATTCTACTTTTCATCTGTTGTGAAGAATTCTGCCCTGAATTTGTGTGTATGAATATCTTACTGATTTCTTAACAGAAGGGTAGGATAGGAAGAGGGGGTGAATCTGGGAGGAGTAGGGAGATGGAGGGTGGTTGATTAAAATATATTGTAGGAAGTTCTCAAAGAACTAAGAAAATTTTGAAAATGAAATTTGTTTGTAGCCTGTCTCATCTGTCCTGAGTCCCTTGAGCATCTTGCTCAGTGTGTATTTCCAAGACCAATCTCTCACCCAGCATGTTGCATTTTTTCAAAAAATTCCTTTATGAAAAACTGAATATCCATTTTGCTATTTGCCATGATAACTAAACTAGCAAAAGTATTTCCTTTGCTTTCAGATAGTTCAGTCTTTAAAAAACACAGACTGCACAGGAGTACATTGTTACATGTGTAATAGTTAACAGGTGGGAACAATAAACCAATGCTGAGTAGGGAAGAGATCATCAGAAATGGGAAGCACATTCAGGCCAGGCAGAGGAAGAGAATATGGGGAGAAAAGGTGGCATCATTGAGTGGGATTTTGGAAAGTGCACAGAGTCAAGATAAGAAGGTGAGTGAGCTGGCCACAGTGAGGGATAGAGCTGAGAGAGACAGAGACATCTCACAGTTTGGGTAAGCAGTGTTGAGAAACTAACTTCAATCTGAACACTTACTGAGAATCCGTGAGGCATTCTAAATTGAATACAAAATGAGAATTGTCTGATACCCAAAGTGACAAACTGTTTAAGAATGCTGGTGAATTCTGTCTAGAACACAAGTAAACTAGACTGGCAGATAAGCTATGATTAGTGGGATTTAGAAACCAAGAAATGCAGACACCAGGGCTAGATGGAAGGCGGGATCCAGGGTCTGTAGTGTGACTCTAGACCTCATGTGAATAACTGACAGATTAAGATTTGTTCTGTATTGCAGGGATCAAAGAAGAATTCCTATTTGACAAAAGAAAGCAAACACTCAGGCTCAAAAGAATATAAAATCCCTCCTTGCACTGCATCTGAATGAACTATCGTGTGGGTTTGGTGACTGTTACTGCAGTAGCAAAGGGTTGTCCATGAAGACCAAGGACCTTACCAGGACTGCATTCCTATCAATGCTGACTATACTATTTTCCCCTTAGCTTCCCTTTGGTTTTCTGCAATTGCAGCTATTTGTGGTCAACAGTGGTCTAAAAATATTAAATGGAAAATTCCAGAAACAAGAAATTCATCAGTTTTAAATTGTTCACCATTCCTAAGCAGCATGGTGGAATCTGCCATCTGTCTCTCCTCCTCTCAGTTGACATATGAATCAGCCCTTTGTCCAAGGACTTGAACTGTATTAATGACCCTTAAGTTATTTAGTAGCCATTTGGATTATGGATTAACCATTACAGCATCACAGCAATGTAGCGATTGTGGTTAGTAACCTTTAATTTCCTTAATAATGCCTCCACAATAAAGGGTACTGAGGCTGACAATTTTTACACATGAAGGAGAATCTGGATAGTTACTTCTTTATGTGACATGTTTGGCAGATCTCACTTAAGAGGAAAGAAAAATCTTTTATGTTGAGGTTTGCAAGCTGAGGTAGAAGGCATTTAAAATCAAGACATAAGCCTCATTATGTCATATTGTTATAATTTATTCTTTTAGTTATTTGTCAGGAGCCAATTTCCTTCTAAAATTATTACAGGAACCATCCCTGGGGAGTCTGCAGAAAACCCCACACCCCCAATTGTATTGAGAACCATTCTATTAACAGAGCCTACCCCACACCCAATTAGCTGTTAATAGAGAGCTATCTGTTAGCGGAACCCGCCCCACATTCCAAACTATCTAGAGAATTAGGTGTGTCAACTTGTGACTTCCTGGCCTATGTGACCTGACCGAACGTAACCTCCTGGCCTACGTGACCAACATGAATCACGCAGCAAAAGTCCAGGCCCCTGTGCACCCCCCCCCCAAATTCCTTATTCTATATAAGCTGTAACCCTGACTCTAATAAACTGAGGCTTTGACAAGAACCCCACTTGGCCTCCTTCCTCTCTCTCTCGCCCATTATCTTCCAGATAGTGCCTCTCCATGACCCTGGAATAACTGATCAGCCAGGCGGGTTACACCCCTAGACTGAGTAACCCGCCAAGGCGGTCTACAGTTATTACTGTTAACATTTATCATATGTATGTATAGGAGAAAACATTATACAATGAGTAGATTATATTTAGGAGCATATATAAGACAATTGTTTAAAAAGATACCAGATGCCATGAATTCAAGGGGGCATATGGGCTGTGCTGGAGGAAAAAAAGGGAAAGAAGAAATAATGTGGTTGTGTTTTAATTACAAAAAAAATGAAAAAAGTATGTCAGGGCTGGAGAGATGGCTCAGTGGTTAAGAGCACTGGCTACTCTTCCAGAGGACCCAGGTTCAATTCCTACACCCACATGGCAGCTTACAACTGTTTGTAACTCCAGTTCCAGGAGAACTGACACCCTCTCACAGATATACATCCAGGCAAAAATAAATAAATAAATAAATAAATCACTAAAAGTAAATAAATAAAGTAAGTCTATACTACACAATAGGCAGTTGAGGAGGCTAGAAATAACTTTGGTGTGTCCATGTGTGCTTTTCTGATGAACTGGTATAATTAATTTCTCAACACTATTCCTATAAGAATGCAACAGAAAATATTTATAAACTATTTTAACTTATAATTATGTTGATATGATATGAACTTTTAAAATATCCCAATTAAAAATTGGTTGCTATCTTTATCACATTTCTATAAATAATGCTTTCAATCTGGCAGATTTGATTATGGGCATTTTGTTTGAAAGGGAAACCACTGAACAGACAAACATAAGACTTATTTTTAAAGCATACCTAATTGCTTATTTTGTTTAAATGAAGTGGATTTAAAATATGATCCATGGGATTTCATGAAAAATGAAGTTTTGGTCACTTTGGGTTTAGAGAAGAAAGTGTGTGAGGAAGGATAAGAGAAGGACAAAAGATTTTAAAATGAGGGAGGGGTGCAAAATGGCAGCAGCCCATACATTAAAGGGAGATGCTTGAGAAAAAAACTAAATGTTGAAATTCAGGTGTTGACAGAGGTTTCTGCCCTCCCAGGTCCCACAGCCGTTGAGTCCCAAAGAAACACACAGAGACTTACATTAATTACAAGCTGGTTGGCCTATTATATTAGCTCAGGCTTCTTATTAACTCTTATAACTAACATTAACCCATAATTCTTGTCTGTGTTAGCCATGTAGCTTGGTACCTTTTATCAGCTAGGCATTCTCATCTTGCTTCCTCTGTGTCTAAGTGACAACTCTAGACTGAGCCTTTTCTCTTCCCAGAATTCTACCATTCTGGTTACCCTGCCTATACTTCCTGCCTAATCACCCCGCTTACACTTCCTCCATGCCTGGCTACTGGCTAATCAGAATTTTATTAAACCAATACAAGTGACAAATCTTTACAAAGTATATTGTCCCACAGCACTTCCCCCTTTCTTTCAAAACAAGAACTCTGGATCTACTCCTTTGTTTAGCTTTATCCAGACCATTATCCATAACAACTGTAACTAAAACTCTAAACAAAGAGAAATATCAATAATCCATTCTTTTGGAATATGGTCATAGTTTTCCATCCTACTTTCTGCTGATTGGGGGCACTGATAATCTTATGGGGACCTAAAGAAAATTCAGGATTATGGTCAAGTTCTGACTGGAGTATCCTGTGAGGCTTCATCATCTCAGTCAACACTCTTGAGGCTGTTCTGGATGTAGAACTCAGAGGAAACTCCAACAAAGGTCCTCTGAAATGTTGGATCATCTGGGCCATCCGCTCCTATCAGAGATTTTTCAGGGAGTCTTCCTTGGTCAAACCTGATTTTTCTTTTCTTTTTTTTTCATCAAACCATTTGTTAAATGGGGCTTTGTGTACGTCTCCCACCATGAGATGGCCACTAGTTATTTAGGATGTAGAACAAGAATGAGCACTGTTCTGAGGCGGGGTGTTACTGTGTGGCCTAAAACTTCAAGGCTCAAACAATGCTCCCACTTCCCCTCTTAAAGTGCTGAGGCCACAGGTGTGTGTCACCACAACTGGCTCAGTTAATTTTGGGACACAGTCACTAAGGAAGAGATACAGAATAACTTCACAGAAACAAATAGCAATCAGAATGATATATCATCATCCAGGCTTTGAATATTCTTCCACACTGAAATTTCATTGTCAGTAAACAATTTTCTTTTGGAGATGTTGCCAGCCATTTCCGCCAAAACCAAAACCAAAGCTGACGTTGGTTAACTTGCTTTCAACTTCCTTTTAGCTTCTTTATGTTTCTTCCGACAATCCATAAGGAGACTACTTGTTTGGGCTTCCCAAAAATTTCTGCTAATACTACTTCCACACCACTCCAAAATAAGTTAGAACCATGAAGTTTGTTGTCATTCTCAGAGAAAAAGAAAAATCTAGTGCACTCTTTCTCAGGAAATGCTTCTCCAAGGCTAGGCCTTTTATGATCTGTTTCTTTAGTAACTTCTTTTTCTTCTTCTTCTGAACTACTATCTTGGAAGTGGGGATCTTCCTGATAGACTATCTTCCCATGTTTCACCGGCTCAGTTCTATAGGTGTCTTCCTTTGTATCTTTAGTGTCTGAATCAAAAAAAGAGAACGTGAACCCGCTGGTCTGCTCTGCCCCACTTGTCAGGGTTGCAGCATTACTGACTGCCTCAGTTTCCTCTCTACCACAATCCTCATTCCAGGGTGTGTCTTCTTCCTTTTCATCTGTGGTCTTTGTACCCAGAAGGAATCTACAACCTCTCATTTCCTATGGAAAGAAAAGCAAAACTTCTTCTCCAGAGTAGTATAGCTCTTGACTTAAATTTTACAGACAAAGCATTTTCAAAATATATACGCTCTATTAATCCAGCAGCATTTGTAATCAAATGTTTTTTTAGCAGCTGTTGTTCCACCCTTGGCCATAAAACAATTCAAAGACAACACAGTAACATACAGTATCAAAATCCTCTATGTATTTCCCATCTTTACATGGCTTTATTTTAAACTTTATTTCTTTTATTTTTATTTTTAATTTTTGGTTTTTTGATACAGGGTTTCTCTATGTATCTTTGGCTGTCCTGGAACTACTCTGTAGATCAGGCTGTCCTTGAACTCACAGAGCTCCTCTTGCCTCTGCTTCCCAAGTGTTGGGATTAAAGGTATGTGCCTCCATACCCAACTACTCTTTTCTTTCTTTCTTTTTTTTCTTTCTTTCTTTATTTATTTTAATAATAAAATTTTTGCAGCTAAAGGTGAGTCAGGAAACCTCCCTTAAATGAGACACACTTTTCTCTACCAAACAGAGCCCACCTAAGAAAATGCTACCAAGAAGCCATGCTTAACTCTATTCATTTGTGTCTAGAATTACTTCCCATGTTCTCTCAGGTTTTATGTGGACGAAACTGTCCACACTGGAACCATTTGTTGACAGAGGTTTCTGTCCCACCTGATTTAATATGTTTTCATTCTGTGTTGAAGTTTTTGCCTTATATGCAAATCTTCAGACCAAAGATCATGAACACAGTGAAAATAAAGAAGGGGGGGAAGTGAGGAAATTCCTTGAGAGAATCAAAAACTATGTTGGAATAAAGATACAAAAGATGAGTAATGGGAAACAGCGAAGAAAAATGTATACCATCCTAGGAGTTTCTAGAAAGTCAATGAGGGGCTTTGTGTTTTCTATTTCTATATTGTTTACTGCTCTGGTTGGTGGTGTGAACCTGGGAGATTGGAACCTGAAAGGGGGGCATACTAAAGTCTCATGAAGTATCCAACTTTGTTCAGAGCTTCAGACAACTTATACTCTGGGGGTTAAACAGAGTCACCTGAGTAAAGTGTGCAATCACTCACAAAGGCAAGCCGCACATGACAAAGCCATGCTTTTCCTTGGAGGTATATAAACAAATATCAATAGCCATCTGTAGAGGATCATCTAAAGTGAGCTCACTCCTATCCACTACACCTTGGAGGAGGACAAAAGCACATTCCAAGAACACTTCCATGTTTTTGAAGAAACCGAGGTCACAAGACTCTTGCCTTGTTTTCTTAGTCTTCTCACAAGCACTCAGACTTCCCCTCACATGACTCCATTCTTGGACTGTGTTCCGACACTGTAAGACTTGCAGCCTGTTATATTGTTTGGAAATTAAAGGAAATGGGGACTTCAGAATCCTGGAAGATTCGAGAACTCTTAGAATACATAAGCCAGCAGTCTGTTTATGAGTGATCAAAGAAAGCACCTGAGGTGAACACTTCATTTCCCACCACCAAAATACATAGTAAGGAAATGTGTCATTTTTAATATTTAAGAAATGCTGATCAGTGTTAATCTAAGCCACAGAATATCCTGGAGCATCCCAGGACTTGTTATACAGATACCTTCTTTTCAGATATTAGTTTAATTTTTTATGAAGTCCTAACTATCTTGAATAAGGTTTAAACTAAAAATAAGGATCATACAAGATTTCAAAACTCCAACAACTGAAATAGATACTTTAGTAGAGGCAATAAGAGGAAACCAGACATTTTTAGGTTTTATTAACAATTTGGGACATATAGCCAGAACGAGGTGCCATTAAGAACAGAAGCACACTGTGTTGTGACCCCAGACCTTTAGATAACACACTATAAATGTCTTTCAACCCCAAGTGAAAAGAACAATTCCTCACCCAAGACTTTAATTTAAAAATGTCTTGCTTGTTCTTCCTGAAAAGATGACTTCTTGGAAGTAGATAAAGAAATCAGATAATAGCTAGTTTTGCTCTGCTCCACTCATTGATATTAAGATTTTATTTGAGTCTTGAGTGCACTCTAGGTCCAAGAAATAGTGGTCGGAAGCAAGAGCCCAGAAAACTGGAGTGTTCTCAAAGCAGACAATAGGAGCTGTCAGTAGGACATCTCTTTCTGGAGAGACCTTGTCCTATTTATAGTCATATTTCAATAAGCCTTTATAATTTTTAATAGCCTAATTCCAAATAAGGTCTTTTCTGACAGCTTCTTTTCTATGTAGAGGAAATGAAACTTTCTAGTTAAACAAAGGCACAGAAATGGAAAATGTCCTGTTTGGTCACCATTTCAAAGTTCCCTTCTATGGATTTCTCATTTCAGATGAGCACCAGTTACATTTCTGTTCTCGTCCTTTAAAGGCACAGAGTCTATTTCCCATCTTCCATGCAATGTCCTCTGTACAGAGATTCAAAAGAAAAAATCTATTAGTGAGGAGATCTGAAGTATGGGACCTGTTCTTTCAGGCACTGAGAAAACTAGGTATTCATGTCTAGAACCTCACAGCAAAGGCCCTTCATCTTGATGCAATGTATAATAATATTCTAGCAAGTTATTTCACATGAAAATTACAGACAGTGGACAAAACACAGATTATACAGCACCACATGCATCCCTAGACTATAGCAGCACAGATAGCAGCCAGTTTGAACTCACTCTGTCCCTGAACTATAGAAGGTAACAGTGCCTGCACTATTGTTTTAAGCAATTGTATATCTTGAATCTCAGTTATTTATCTATGGTATCTCTAACATTCCTTGTGCAGGCTTGTGAATACACTGGGCTAGATTACTTTTTTAAGAACATGTGAACTCATAAATGGAGTAAGAACTGCTGATTAAATTGTTTCAGATCCTAATATCAGTCTAGAGTATATACTAGAATACATATGAATTTATATATTCAAGTTAAAGCAGTTAACCATTTATAGACCATAGTTCAAGTGACATATTTCACAAAAAATTGCCATATAAGTAATACATTAATCTTCATTCATATTCTGTTTTTGATTCCTTTGAAAATTGTATTCATGGCTTATATTTGATGTACATCCAAGACCTGTGTTGATACATGGAAAACAAATTATGAACTACTCAAAACATACTTGGCAATGAACTAGTAATATGGTAGACATAAATGAATACTAAGGATATAATAATTTGACTTTAAAAGAACAACAACCTCTTCAACACTACCACAAAGATTCTCACAGAAGCAATATTTGTCCAGCTAGAAGTTTTGTGATATTAAATACAAGTTAATTACCTAAGTTCTTAACTATATAACTGTATCCTTGTGCTTTTAGGTAATTTTAAAATATCTATGTCTTTGTGGTACTCATCATTTTGAGTAGTTTTTTGAAAGAGAGAACAAATGAGTTTAAAAACTTGACAAGAACTTTAAGGCATTGAAGAAAGAAATTGAAGAGGATACCAGAAAGTGGAAAGATCTCCCTTGCTCTTGGATTGGGAGGATCAACAT
>NC_022030.1:42992231-42996746 GCF_000317375.1 Microtus ochrogaster
TTTGTGGGGGCCTAGCCAGTTTGGATGTTCACCTTCCTAGACCAGGATGGAGGGGGGAGGACTTCGGACTTTCCACAGGCAGGGAACCCTGACTGCTCTTCAGACTCGAGAGGGAGGGAGAGAGGAGGGGGGGCAGATTAGGAGGGAGGGAGGTTGGGAGGGGGGAGAGTGGGAGGAGTGGGAGGCTGGGAGGAGGCGGAAAATTTTTTTTTCTTTCTTAATAAAAAAAAATATTAAAAAAAAAGATTAAAAAAAAACTGATTTGTACAGTGGTAGAAATTATGCAGCTGATTCTCTAATCAAATAGTTGCACTGCCTCAGCTGGGATTACTGTTAGAATTAATGCCTTCCTGCCTATGAACACACTGGAAACTCCTTCAGCTTAAGCCTCCCATAGACCTTTTCAGTGAGTGCTTCTTAGATATGTCGTTCTCCTTCTCTTATCTTCTAACACCAAACAGTTGTTCTATATATACTTTTTCCCATCTTCATCAGTAAAAATTAGAACCTCAGAAAAGAAACATGTTCTTTGCCTTTTAATCTGATTAACAGCTACCATGCAGACTTAGAAACTGTGATATTAAATGACATCATCTAAAAGCACATTGTTCAAGGGTTCATACTGTGTCCACTCATGCTAGAATAGTAACTCATATAGTTTTATTTTTCATCAAAAAACAAAGTAGCTGGTTAGATTTATTGCCTTTGAAGAAGTCAAGGCTTTCAAAGATTAGAGAATTTTTCCAAGACACAGAAGTAGAGATAGACCACAATTCCAACTCAGGTCTGACTTGTTCCAATATTCTACCAACACTCACTTAAAGAGAATTTGATCTTCAGACAAGCACAACTGTCTCTTAAATGAGAAAAATCCAAAAGTGTCAACTACAATTTAAAGAAAAACTTACAACTTAAATGAACTACAGACAGAGAATCAAGACTTCAAATATGATGGTATTGATCAAACATGACTCATTGTCTCTAAGAGGTAGGTAGACATGAGCAAAGTGCTTAATTGTTGAGTTTCAACAATTTTATAAACTCAGCTAGAAAACTGAACCAGTTAGCATAATAATTTTGATAACTCTGAAAGTATCTTTTAAGTCAGTTCAGATATAGAATGTGGAAGCATTCCCTTAATAATTGCCAATAACTAAAGAGCAAAATTACAAGTTATTCTTATAACTTCTATGCATATTTATATGATATCAGACTTCTATTTAATTTTGCACAGCACATATTCATGATATTTATATCTTTATTTTTTACACTGTCTTGCACATAATTAGAAGGACAATTTCTTCCTTCTTGCTGGGGATAAAAAAAGACAAAGTCAAGATTTTAAAAATGAAGCTATAACTTTTATGACATTGACTTCTGAGAATTAGGTAATATGTTCCTTGGAAATTGACTTGGTGTGTTATCAAAAATATGATAGCCTGAGGAGTCCCTGTTCCTGTGCTGAGGAGATCCATCCAGACAGGTGAATGTGTGCCCACCCAGCTGAAAGATCCCCAGAAGGGAGTGCAGAGCACCTCTAGCTCCTGCTGCAGGGACTTCTTTGTTCCACACGACCCTGTCCCCCCCCCCAATGTCCACCCTTTTGTCTCCTTGGCCCACCAGGAGTCCCTGTTCCTGTGCTGAGGAAATCCATCCAGAGGGTGAGTGTGGGCCCACCCAGAAGGTCACTGGAAGGGAGTGCAGGGCACCTCCATATTTTGCTGTAGGGGCTCCTTTGTTCCACATGACCCTGCCCCCCCAAGTCTGCCCTTTTGTCTGTGGGGTCCTTGGCCCACCAGGAGTCCCTGTTCCTATGCTGAGGAGATCCATCAAGAGGGGTGAGTGTGTGCCCCCCCAGGGCAGATGATCCAGAAGGGAGTATAGGGCCCCTCCAGCTCCTGGATATTACTGAAATTCGGCAGCTAAAGAGGAATTTATGTAGGTTATTCATGCTATATAAGAAAAGACAAAACAACCACATATCTATTTTGTGGGGAAATGTTCACATATTGATGAGATATTTTATTCAGATCTAGTGAAGAGAGTTATGTGCATTATTTTAAAGTTTTAGATTACAACAAATCAAATAATCATATCACATAATAAAAAATTTCAAAAATGCAACCAAATGTTGGATGAAGCTCAGTAGTGAATGCTATCCTAGCACACAAAAGCAAGACCATGTGCAAAATCCCTGGTATAATGTACAAAAGCAGGAGATTTTTTTATCAATAGTATGTCTAAAAATATAATGTCTGATTTATAAGTTGGTTAATATTCAAACATTTGACACTTTGATATTTCTGGCTAAAGAATTTTGTCCAATGATTCATGATGTACCAATATTTTGAAAATATTGCTGAATTTCTTAGCAAATTTAAGAAAAATATGTACAATTTTTAATTTACTTCAGAAATGATTAAAGACCTTACACTTCCAAAAATTTAAATAAGAAAATGCTATGAGCAAATTTTAAGTTTGTAAGTTAAATAAACTAAATGAAATTGATAAATTTGTCAAGTACAAATAACAAATCTGACTCCCAAAGAAGAAGCAGATTTTCTAAAGTTATTGTTTGTAACAACCAATAAGCCAAAACATGCTGACATATGACACTAATTCCAACATTTGAGTCTGGAAAAGAAGGATAATGTGTTTTAGGCCATCCTTGAGTACACAGGGAGAACTTGTCTCAAAATAAATTCGTAAGTAGTTAAAACAACCAAATAAAAGCTTTCCCTCTCAAAAGAATCTCCCAAGTCTAACACATTTACCCTTGATTTCAAAATGAAACTTAAGGAACTAACTAACACCAATTATATACAGAACCACCCAATTTATTGTATAAAATCAGATCACACACACATGCACACAAAAACCAATCTATGAAAGTATAACTCCATAAATTCAGCATTCGAACATATGAGCAAGAAAATAAGCAGGAAAATAATGAATCAAGTCCAAAACATATCTAAACATCCTTTACATCTCATCGGGAGTTTTCCCAACTCCATCAATGCAATGATGCTCACTAACAGAAAGGCCACAAATACTATTGGCCATTTATTGTGTCAGCACACAGAGATTCTGGTACAAAGTCCTCATTAGCAGCTACAAAACAAATTCTACAGATAACATTAGCCATATTCAGGTTTCACCTGAATGCCAGGGACAGTTCTATCCACTCTCACCATTTAACTATTATGACCCTGAAGTTCCTTACTAGCATAGGAATAAAGGAAGAAAACCATAAAAGCTAACAGGCTGGGTTAAGTTAGGTAGATGGCTCAGTGGGTAAAGCGCTTGCTATGTAAGCATAAGGGTCTGAGTTCAGATCCCCAGCACCCATGTTAAAGCTGGGCACAGCTGTGTGTTTCTGTTACCAACCCTAAGGGACAGACAGGGACAGGCAACCTCAGAGGCTAACTACCGTCCTCTAGGTATAATGAGACGCATTTTCTCAGTAAAAACCAAGTGGAGCACAATAGAGGAAGACACCCATAAAGTCAATCTCTGGCCTCCATAGGCACACACATGGGCAAACTCACCCCACCCACCCACACACATGTGCACACACATACACACAAGGACACACATTTTTTATTTCATTTTTTTGCAGGGAAGTGAGAGAAAGATTTTGTTTTTAATTTAACAGATTAGTTTATTGTAACAAACTTATAAATAAGAACACCACACAGCTAGATTAATGTAACTACTCAAGCAAGCACTTGCCCAGTCCCAGGTACTTTTCATCTCAGGGAGCGTTTGTAAATCAGAGTGGCCATTCTGTCTGACACCATGGAGCTTTGCTTAGGATTTGACTTTCACTGTCAATTAAATTGTTATTCATTTATCCACCACAGAGGAAGAAAAACCTATAACAGATTTAAAGCTAGAAAAGCAGTTGGCTTTGTCTTCCTTTGTGGCTCTATGTCCCTATGCCTACATTTCATCCTTCCCTCCTCATTTACCATCATGTTTTCTTGCTCTCATCTTTTAAATGCTCTAATATGCCCATACGTACAGCTGTCTGCATATATGTATATAGTATCTGCTGGGATTTGCCTATGACAAATAGCATGCGGTGTTTATTTTTTCTGAACTTTGACCACCTTGCTTAATATTATAATTTCCAAGCCCATCCATTTTTCTGAAATTTCATGATTGTTTTTTCAGCTGAATATTTTATTTTTCATTATTTATTATACTGTGGGACATGTAAGTTGGCTCCATTTGCTTGCCATCATAAATGAAGAAGTAGTAAATGTGACTACTTTAATGTATCCATGATAGAACATGGATGTTCTCCAATATATGCCCCAGAGTAGAAGAGCATGATCAGATTATAGCTCTCTCTTATCAATTTTTTCTTTTATAGAGAACAATTTTTTTTCTTTTTAAAGATTTTTTTTTATTGAGAAAAAAAAATCCGCCTCCTCCCAGCCTCCCACTCCTCCCACCCTCCCCCCACTCCTCTCTCCCTCCCTCTCGAGTCTGAAGAGCAGTCAGGGTTCC